>NC_140193.1:3073817-3316493 GCF_965226575.1 Pagrus pagrus
GGCGAAAGTTGGGTGAAGTTTCGTCGTCCATAAAACATTTCTGGAGCCTCGAGTTGCATCATTCTCACACAGCTCGTCTGGTCTCGTCTGGTCTCGTTCAGTCTCCTGAAGCCCTGGATCCCCAAATTGATTTAAAAAGATTTTATTTACACCCTTTCAGCCAATATCTTCACTTAGTCTGCAGTGGGTGCACAAGCTTGACTGAGCGATGGTGTAAATAGCATCTTTAAAAATAAATTGTGATTTTAGGGCTGCCGGAGACTTGGATTATGCCCGATGAGCTGTATGAAGCCATTTTATATCTTGGTTTTTGTTTTTTTCAGCTGCTTTTTCACATTTTAAAAAAAGTCCCCAACTACTTCATTGTTCCTCTGACTTTCCATTGGCATTGCAGGGATTTGATACGACTGAATTTACATTTTTGGGTGAATTTAAATCTTTGATCCTTTAACAACGTTCCTCTCTGCACTTGTTTATTGAGTACATATTGTATAAAAACGCCACTGAGGAGGATAAATGTCTGTTTTTCCGTCAGACTGTCGTCATCCATCACTCCGGGATGTTTTTGTGCGATTCGCTGACACTCTGTTCGTCTCCCTCATTTCCCAAAATTTACAGCCCGAGTTGTTTATTTCTTTCCAGCGGCTGATGGAGCTGCATTTGCTCATTTTTGTTCCATTGCAGACTCAAAATGGGACACTCAAAGTTTTATGAACTTGACTTTGAGCTTTCTATCCAAACGTTTGCTTGTTTGCCGCATTCGCTGACCACTCGCAACCTTGGACATCCCATTTACGAAGATGAAATAGTAATGACAACGAGAAACCAATAAAGACAAACAAGAAGAAGGAGAAGTTCAGCTTGAGTGCTGATCTTTGACTCACAGCCGCCTTCCCCTTCAAACAGGAGACGTCAGCTTTATTTCCTACTGTGCATTTCCCATGATGCGAGCAAGATGTTTTTTTTATAGTTTTGCCGAGTAGGGCTTCATAAAAACGCCCAAAATGAAATTCTCATTTTCTCTGAGATATTTGCGCTGACCTGCAGGTCTTTCGATTAGTGTGTGCATTTCGCTGAGCTCTCTTCTCAAGCATATTTTCTAAGTCCCGCTGCCCTTTCTTTTTATAATCCACATTTACTCTGCACTCACAGAAATATTAATATTTGATGGGGCTCCAGTCGGAGAAATGCAAGGATGGTCTCCACACGTGCAGCAGGAGGAATGCTCTCCTCCTGATCACACTCAAGAATAAATTGGACTTTGCTTTGAGTGCCGAGCGCCCGGCCAGGAGCGTTTCACGAGGGAAAGTGCAGAATGCCATCTGGCTGTTACACTGAAGATGGAGGACAGGTGTTGTTCTTAAGCCCGGCATTGATATAACCTCTTTCTTTAAGTAGCTTTGTTTAATATAAGTGAAGTCTCAGAATGGAAGATTCATTTCTGCCCTCAGACGGGCTGTGAATTATTAATAAAGATATGTTTATACGTGGAGTGAGTCATGCACTTAAATGTTTTGAGGAAGTTCAGTGTCAGGCATCATCGTGAAGATAATCAATGTGTCACAGAAGATAACAACCTCTGATATTCAGCTGTGTGTTGGACGAACTGCAGGTGATTTTGGTTTAATTTCTGTCAGTTGGAAAGGTTCATTTTCACACATTCACAGCAAACAGTGTTTGTAGTTAGTGACAGCAAGACCAGCAGAATGGTGGTTCATAAATACTGTTGACAAGCTGCTGGACTGCAGGATGCTGTGAATGTTTGAGCTGACCTGAGCTACTATGGCTCCAAATGCATCAAGCTAAATGTATAACTTACACTGCGCAACACGTTCTCACTCCAAACTCGCCAGTACAGTCCAGTACCAGTGGACTGCTTTTCAAAACCTGGTGCCTACATTACCCACAATGCAACTTAGCCAGTAAGTATTGTACAGTGAAAATACAGTTTTAGTCCCTTTATGCTACTTTTATAAAGTATATAAAAAGATGATTGGAATATAAAACTGAGTAGGCGAGAAACTCACTCAAGTAAAGGAAGACTGTTGAATTAAAAAGAAAAAACACTTCGGCTCCTGCAGTGTGCACTATGTACAACTGTCAGTGAGGTTTACGTTTACCAGGAGGTCAGATACTTGGAACAGTGACTTTTGTTTATACCGTCAGGGGCACATGGCTCCTCATGGTGCACAGGGGTGACGATGAGATTTCACAAAAGTTCCTCTGTCCTGACAGTTACATACAGTAAAGAGATCTTAAAAACCCATTGACATGGAAGGATTATCACTAAATCTAATGTACATGTTATCTTATATAGTCTTATATAGTCCTACTTAGTATGTATGTAACTGTGTCCTCTGATGATGCCGCCTGCTATGAGCCATAACAGTAAGGAAACATATAAGCTGCAGCTGGAGGACACAGAGGAGACGGCGGCAGCAGGTAATAACAAGCTGCTGCTGCTGCTGCTCTTTGTCTTGTGTTGTTGTGGTGCTGAACGGACAGCTCCTGTAAACTCACTTTATAGACATCTTATAATTTGCGTCAGTATCCTTTACTGTTGTCAAAGGTTTCTCATTGTCTGAACTATAACTGAACACGGACCGCCGTCGCCTCATCTTTCTAGATATAAATATATATATACCGTGTAATTATCTGTCTGGCTATACTGTCTCTCTGCGTGAGTCAAAGCTTTGTTTCCAGCTGCTTTTAGATAATTAAGCTGCGACTAAACTTTCAGTACAAAACCTGCTCAGCACCAAACAGCAGACAGGAAAATGTGCAGCAGCATTTAGCTGCTAAAGAGACAGATTTTTCTCCCCGAGGGGCTGATGGAGACCAACACAGAGCTAAAATGAGATGATATATAGGACTTGAATCAATCAGGCAGACAGAGAAAATGTATCGCTAATGTTCATCCATATCTGCTGGATGTGTGAGTAGGAAACTGGTGACAAGCAGCCCAGTCACCAGGATGAGACGTTAGCAGTAACACAAAGCTCAGTTACAGTTTTTATGATTTGGTTCTGGCTACTTAAAGCACTAAGTTAAGGTTAAGGAAAGATGGCAGTCTAGGTTTAATATTTTCCTGATATGCACAACCAACCACCTCAGTGACCTTCTGGGCTTCTTTCAAAACAATAGAAGAAGAATCAGAAAGAAGGGAAAGGAAAGGAAAGGAAAGGAAAGGAAAGGAAAGGAGAAGGAGAAAGTAAAAAGAAAAGACAGTTGCTTGTGACGCTGTCGATACAGTATGACTGTCATCCCTAACACAGATGGACACAGATTATACAGTTATTATACTCGATGATCTGCCAGTATTAGTGTAATGCTCAATAATTAAACTACTGTATCATAGTTACTACATTGGTCTTAATGGTCTTTAGACTAATCTTCAAAAAATACTGTTTATTCATGTAAAAGTGGATCTTTATCATCTGATGATGCATTAAAACAGACCGTCCTCAGTGAGACAGTCAGTAAACATATGACTGTATTAACAACATCACAGTGTCAGTGTTTCTGAACACACACGTATAAATAAAATAGAGTCGTGTCACAAAATCAATAGATGTTGTGAATTCAGCAGCGTTTCCCTTTAAGTTTCACTGGTGATGTCATGTTGAATCGGGCCCTACTGTAACAGGGAAAACCTGCCAAGTCATTTCAGAAAGCCACAGCTTTGAAAAGATTAAGAGGATTAAAAACAGAACACAGTTTTGTCCAAACGGCAAAGCTTCAAATGGACGACCCTGTTCTAACAGTGTTTGGACAATGTCCCCCTGGGCCCGAATCAGCTCTGCTGTCTGTCCTCCTGCAAACGAGCAACACAGAAAGGCTGTTTTTTTTTCAGTGTTTCTCGGGCTCATCTCCAAGCAATGGCGCTTTGTTGGCGATCTGAGTTGAAATCGGGCACCTCTCGGCTCTCTACTGAAAACCACAGCACTCAGACCTCACCACGGCGCTCTGAGGCTGATTTTACCAGGACTTAAAGACCTGAGCTGAGCAGATTTAATCAGAACATCAGAGTTTATATCCATGCAGAGCGTTTAGTGACTCCACTGGTTCGTGATCCCGAGCGAAATCACAGAAAAATAAAAAGCGCTCCTCCTGCACAGTCGACAGTTCGTGATGAATGTATTTGTGCGTATCACATTCACACGTTTCACGCAGATGTGTCTGCACTTAACGTGGCAGCGGCTTCATGGGATCCATCACCATAGTGACATGGCAGACGTTTTTTCCTCATGTTGTTGCCATGACAACCCTTCAGACACAGAATATTTATTTACAAGCGTCCACACACGTACTGTACTCACATGGAGTTGACAGTTTCACACATGAAAATAAAGATTTATTCACAACGTTTTTTTTTTTTTGTTTTTTTCTTTCTCCTCAGCACTTCAGCTTCATTAGGATCAACTCCTCCCCGTCTTGCCTCCTTTCTCTTCCTCCTTTCTGTACGCAACAGCTCCAATCTGCTGCCATCCTGTGCGGCTAATTGAAGCGTTTGCGTTAAAAGACCTGGGGAAGGTTGTGAGGGGGCCCTCTTTAATGAAGTCTGATCTCATTAAATGATACAGCTGCCAATGTGAGCGGCGGAGGAAAAAAACACGGCGGGACAAAAGGAGGAGAGGCCAGCGAGAGCATCAGTAAGTTGTTCTGCACATAATGAAACGCCGCCATTAACAATGCACCGTCACATGATTAATACGAGCGGAGTGGGCACCAACATTCAGGTCTGCGTTCCTGAGGGGGTCGCTCGCTGGTGCGCTCAAGATGGCTGCCGAAGTTTTGATGATGTTTTGATGTGAACAGAACAGACAGGAAGTACGTAGAACAAACCTGCAGCATGACATGGACTGTTGTCTCGGTGTGAGCGTAATGTCCGCCGGCGGTGAGGGAACGTCCCCCCTCACAACCGGGATTTGCAAACAAAGGTCATTGTTGGTTATTCATGTGAGCTCACAGCAACAGTAAGCTTCAGGAGCAGCAGCGAGTGAGCTGATGACCGTCTTTGCCCTGAGCTTTGCCTCTCAGGCTGCATGCAGCACAGGCTGTCCTACCTTGTTATCGGTAGAGGTTGTTGGGGTCGTACATGACAGAAAAAAGGATCCGCAGTAACCGTTCAGGGCTAAAAAACGTGCCATATACATGCAGGAAATATCAGTTTCTTTGTTGTTTTCAGAGCTTAATTTGTGCCGGATCGTGCCAGAACAGGATCCAGGACCTCCCAGATTGGGACCAGCACTTCCTTTACTGGCCCAGAGGGGCGTCTCAAGAAAGGACCGTGTATTACAAGTTTGAAATTAGCAACATCTCCATTACAAACAAGTATAATTTTCTGTAAATAATAATAAAACACGCTGACATCAGCCCTTCTGCATTATGATGATTGGACTATTTAATGTAGGATTTGGTGAAACCATCTCTTTAGCTGGAAATTGTAACTTTAACTTTTAACAACTTAGTTTTACTCTGTGCCTGCTGGTCACATTTAAAGTGATATTGTTGGTGTCAAATCTCTAAAATTAAAGATTAATTTCTTTTTTCCAACCTTAATCTTCCACCCTGGTAACTACTTTTTCACGGATCAACAAACCTCAGAAAAAACGAACCTCCTCTGTTCTTGGCTCTCTGAAGCTTGGCCTTGACAGTTTTTTTTTCTCCCCACAGCGTACCAATATACATCCATCAGCATAACCTTTTCCAGTATGTGCACTATGGGAACAGTATAGAGTTTGACTGGTGGAGACTTGCTCAGCTATATTTGCTCAGGGCCAATTTGAAGACTTAAATCCATATAGCTCCCCAACAGAACAAAAAGCAGGACTCAAAAGTCGGCAAATCAACAAATCATTCAGGGAGGGTGTAAGTAAAGGAGAAGGAAAGAACAAATAAGACAGAGAGAGCAACAGAGAGCGACATATGTACATTATCCAATCAGTCTGGACAAAGTGAAGGTTTCCGTCTGGTGGCAAAGCAGCCATGTGTTTTAAATCCTTCCTCCACGTCTGTGACAAAGCCTGTCACCACCAACACCGCCTCCCTATCCCTGTTTGACCAACCGCTCGCACATACCGTCCTTCACATGTCAACGAGCTGACACTTGATCCTAATTGGCCACTACTGCAGCGAGGGTGTCTGGTCTCTCGGGCAGAAGTGTTTAAATTCTGCCTGTGAAACCTGAGCTCGCCCACAGGGTCATTTCTCCTTGGGTGGGGAATCAAAAACTGACAAACACAAACAACAAGAGTTCCAGTTTTGGCCCCGGCCGTCGGCGTCATGCCCCTACGGCGGACACATCAAACAGGATTTCCCCCCCGTCTGTCTTGCTCCAGTTGGACCGGCCCCCATTCCTGACAGGTCACAGGAGAAGCTTACTCCACTTCATCAAACGCACCCCCATTCCAGCCTGTCAACAGACTGAGTGATCCCGGATCGGTTTGTGTTCCCACGTAAATGCTCACACTCGCAGGGCAAAGCTGTGTAAATAGGAACAGGCTTACCTTATTCTTGATAATCTGTTGATAGTGATTATGACCGGCCTGGGAAATCCAAGTAAGCCCCGGGTCTTTGACTGGAAGGTGTTAAAAGGCACGAGTGCCAAATAAGTATCAAGGACAGATCGCTGTGCAACCTCGTTTTTTTTTCTCTGCCTACTGAAATGTCAGCCAGGAAAATGTATCCTGGCTGATAAATCAGCATCAGTAATTAATATCAGCTTATTCATCATTACCAGTTTTTTTCTCCTAATTATCAGCAACATTACTGGCCTCATAAATCCAGCGTCAGTCGGGTAATACCACCTAGAGATTAATCCACATAAGAGCAGTGTTTAAAAAGGTGCCCAAAAGTCAGACTTAAGTGAAAGTACTTTTATTAAAATGTATTTAAAAAGTGCTGCTTTGGCTCTGATGCAGCATGCAGTCTGCAAAGTAACTAGTTACTAAAGTTAGCAAGTGAATGTAGAGTAAAAAGTGCAGTACTTACCTCCAACTCGTATAAACATGATGATCCTCAGAAGAAGAAGCGTTCCTTTTTTTAGAGCAATAACTCAGAGGCCGATGAAAGAAACCAGTTCTTCTACGTCACATGTGCATATCGTCCTTGAGTCTCACCTCTGCGATTCCTTGCCAACACGTTTCAGTCTGCGTGATCATTAATAGTGAGATTGCATTAAATGTCAGGTCAGTCTTAAATTCAGTGAACTACACACACAATAAAAGGTCCAGTTCTCAACATCTCCATGGACTCATCAGCAGATGGTTACAGTTCAACAGGCCACATAAATCGCACCGTGACTTTAAATCCCAATAACCGCATCAGAAACAATAACGGCCGTCGTTCACGCTGCGATAGGACCTCTTTGTTTAACACAAGTGAAGAATAGTAAGTAAGTGTTGGAAGGAAGTGCTGCTGACCTTGTGGCGGCCTACAATAATGTGGGAGCAAATTGCCATAAATTACAGGTGGCAGCTGGTAATTTAAAACTCACAGAAAAACAGGTTGGATGTGGGCATAAACAGAGGTTGTGGGTAACGCTGTGGAGGACAAGATGCCTAACAGCATCCATAGAGATGCTCACTGTGTACCCAGGAGCAAACACACTGTTATTATCAGCCCAATTGTCCAAATAATTATACTCCTTGTCAGTCAGGTCATAGGCGGTGTGGGATGGGGGCACAGTGCAGTCTTTCTGTTTTCATTTTATTCTTGTTTACCTATAAATCTTTGAGCACCCTGCTGTGTCTTCAAACACTAATAATATATTGTGCATGCTGCATATTAAAGTGCAGTATTTGATTATTGCTCTCTATTACTAGGGTTCCTAACTGCATAATCTTGATTAATTAAAAATGTAATTATTATGTAATTATTTCAGGTTTTGTGTTACAAGCGGGGGACTTTGAGACGGTCACTGCCCACGGCATCTTTTTTACCGTCTCAACCTGACCATCCGGACCGCCCAAGGGAGGAGAGGGGAGAGATCCAGGGCGGGAGCCATGCAAATCCAGCTTGGATTTAAGGCGGCTCCTGTCTAATGAAATGGACAAAATGGGACTCAGGCAGGCCAAACAACGGAAGTCTGAGACTGTTGTGCCCACATCTGTACAGAGACCCGTCTCCACCACAACATCCTGGATCAAGCTGACCGTGTTCTGAGCCGACAGAGCGCAGGACTAACAGCCAGATCAGGCGAGGTGGACTGTGTGTTGACGTCACTGATGCTCGGTGCTCACACACAGTCAAAGTTGATGGAAAGTGTTTCCCAAACTTTTACTGTGAGGAAGCCGAACATGTTCATCACCATCTTGTTGCTGCTGTTTACATTCACCATGATGCAAATAAAAAAAATGCACCATGTGCTTATATGTATATAAATAATTACAAATACAAACCTTTGATATGCAACCCAAGAGCTCCAGACTGTATCCAGTTTTGTTCAGCTGACCTGGAACTGGACATTTACACAAGTGAATGACTCCCCATGTTTTAAAGAAGACGACTAAAGTCCATTGCTGCTAAAACAGTCATGGTCACAGGCTGTTATCTTTCATTTTTTGAATGGCTGTCAGTCTCAAGAGAGCTGAGTTAATGTAACAAGAGCCGACTGAAGGGCAGACACCAGACGGGAGAAAGAGTGAAAGTAGAGATGTGAGAGTAGCGTGAGGACTGTGATGGACAATGACTGATAACCTACAGCCCCTCTGTGTTCTGGTTTCCTATTTGTTCACCTAAATGAAATAAGGAAGGTCATCCACCTCATGTTGTCCTTCAGTGGAGGTGGCATGAGTGAGTTAAAAGTGTCTGATTCCAAAAAAGTTTGTTTAAAACATGAATAAAAGTTTTTCTATTGAGTGTAGTTGTCTGTTTAAACTTTTAAGTCCACTTACGAGCCTTTTCCAGGGATTTTTCTGCATGCTTGGTTGTCATGGCGATGTCTGAATTGTCACCTGTTGTCACAGAAGCGCACTTCCTTATGTGAAGAAGATTGAGCGAGCCGTCTCCATGGAAACTGCTCAAACTATCCACTCATTAAGAGCATGAGATGCAGAATGAGCTGTCACATTCAGCATGAAGGTTGAGTTCAGGGGTCCTCGTTTGTTACAGCTGAATCTCTGAGCCACGCTCAGGACACACATCTCATCTTCTAAATTCGAGATGCGTCACAAATATGAAACTTGTTCGACTCGCTCCGGTCGCAGCAGGGAACAGCTGACCTCACTGCAGCAGGATGAAGACGAGGCCTCGCCAGATGTGTATTCTGACTCGACTGGCAGTCAGGTGGCCTAATCCTGCAAGTGTTCCACTTTCCAATGAACTACAGTCATTTTCAGCCATGTTTTCCTGAATGTAACCAAGTAGTTTTGTTGCTTAAACCTAATTACACTGCGAGCAGGCAAGGGACCGCTGATATATCGTTTAGGTAGGAGGATTTGTTCCACGAGTGGTGGAGCGGGCACGAGTATCGTTATACAAACAGGTATTTAAGGGCGTTTCTACATCCAATTCTGTGTAATTGCAGGGGTGGAAATGAAGCTCATGCATGAGCGCCCGTTTCCACAATAATTGAGATGGGACAGAATCAGATGACGAAAATAATGTGTATGAATGTTTCTGTCTTTGTGAATACACAGTTTTAGTTTTTATGCATCTGGCTCCAGGTTTGGGGTTTAGACAGACAGGTGACAGATTAAAGGAACAACCTGAATGACTGAGTAGAGAAACTTGAAAGATGCTGCTGCTTTCATACAGGACATCGAAGCATTTGACAAGAATTAAAAGATCTGAAACAATTGAACACTTACTGGAGAGTGGGTACAGTTCCAGAGACTACAAGACTTTGGTTTTTCCTTTAGATCGTCACCTTTCCAGCTCAATTTCGAGATCAAGCGCCCCATCTACAGAGGCCGTGTGACCTCGGTCCTGGGTTTGATTCCACCCTCTGGCTCTTTGCTGCGTGTCATCCTGACTCTCTGACTCCCCATCTCCTGTCACGTTACAACTGTCCTAACACAAAAGAGTGTTGAGGACGACAGCAGCTAACTCTGATGTTCATGATATAATTTGGTGTTCGACCGGAGTGTGGCGGCCTCCTCCTACAGTTTGTTAGCTGCCTGAGCTCGGCCACATGGGACTCGTTATAGGTGTTATTTTTCATCAAAGGTATGAACTTCATCCAACTTTCTTCTGGTAGACTCGCCGTGATTGTTTCTGACGAGGAGATGATAATGATGATGAAGAGTGAGATTTTATTTATAAGGGAGCCTGCAGGTCATTGAATTAACAGCTGTGGATTACTTCGAACTAGCTTGCCCGAGGCAGAGCTATCACCACACAAACAGCCATCAGCTGCCAATCACCTGGACAGATGATGAGTGAGATCAAAGATGGGCTGAAACTTCCTCTGCACTTTGGACGACCCTGTGATGGTGCTGACTGACAGGTCCAGCCAGCACGTTGGCTCTCTCTCCCTTTAAAAAGGCTATTGTGAGTGGAGAGTGCCCACAATGACAGTCCCTTAGATGTACTCACAGTGACAAGGACGAATTAAACATTTAGCCTAATGGAGAAGGAATAAAAGCTGGATGATGGCTAACCGTAATGTACGACACATCCAAGTGAGTCTCAGCCAGTCCTAAAAGAAAGCAACCATAAAGAGATGATAATGAGATGATGAAGGGGAACCAGCAGAAATAAAGAGTCCAGAAAAAAAGTTCAGTCCGCCCACCTCTGTCATTAGCTCTGCTCTTAAAAGCTTAGCGTGCAACATCAAATCTGAGGACCTGAGAACAGCAGTCGTTACAGTCCAAGACAACAGTATCCATTCAAGAAAATCTACCGCCGATGAATAATGTAGTGGGATGAATTATTAAATAATGTGTCCTGGTTTTGGGGGCATTTTAAA
Source organism: Pagrus pagrus (assembly GCF_965226575.1). NCBI lineage: Eukaryota > Metazoa > Chordata > Actinopteri > Spariformes > Sparidae > Pagrus > Pagrus pagrus. The sequence continues at coordinate 3,084,730 of NC_140193.1, forward strand.
AGTGTGTTTCCTCTGAAATTGCCTGAAGTCAGAATGACTTTCAAGTACTTCTGGAAGGTACTGGTGAGCACATACATGTGTCATATGATTGGCTGCTCATCCATATTTTATTCTCGTGGCATTCATGTGTATTAGCCCGCTGCATTTCTGCTGCTCTGTGCAAGAGAGAAGGACGACTAAGCTATGCAGAACGATGTTCGCTATCAACTCGCTTTCATTTCGCCGTCCCGTCTCTTCTCTCTCTTTAGGGACTGTAGGAAATCACTACTGGGGGAGGGTTGAGGAAAGAAGGGAGAGTATGTTAGTTTTTATTTTGACTGACGAGGGCGTAGTCTGACTTTAATGGAAGGTGACGGGTGGATCCTCACTCCAACTGTGTATTTGATAGAGAGAGATATCGTGTAAACACAGTTATGTACTTGAATAGAAACAAAACAAGCAGCTCTTGTAGGAGCCATGGATCAAAATAAAGACAATGTGTCAGCATCAGGGTTCAGTGTTTCCCATCACAATCGTTCAGACACTTTACTACATACTATACTCTTTATTCTGCATCTTCACTACATCTGAGTCGAATGTGTCATGTTGTTTATAAAGTTCATCTGTTTTCCACCGATTGCTGAACTGTAACTAACACGCAGCCATGATTTACATCACTGTGTGTGTGTAAAATAGTTTACCAGAGCACATTTCACAAAGCTTTCTTTCTAATATCAGTCAGTCAGAGCAGCTACTGCCTATGTAAACATATGGTGGATTAATGTTGTCCTGAGCAGAATGAAGTCGCTCGTTCTGTGTGTTGTGATCTTTATTTTGATAGACGTCCCAGCCACCATGTATGTTAGCACATGCAAGCTATGAGCTGCTAAAGGACTCCGACTTGACACGACACTTGATTCCAATTCCTTGAAGTAACTTGATGGTAGAGAAAGTTGTGTTTATGTTTTGAGCAGTGACCATTTAGAGCAGGCAGGATTGCTAACTGCATGCAAACGATGCAATTGCTAGCTGAGTAACTAAATATGAAGAAGGCAATTAGCTTACCTTATGTAATGTACATGAATGTATGGAAGCAGGATGAAAAATCTACCCAGGGTCTGTCCGGGGAATCTATTTCTGTATTTGTTATTTACCAAAATGTCCAAAGAGTCCAGTTTAACAACTCAAAAGCAGTAATAACTGTAATTTTAATAAGTAGCTCGACTTAAATGAACTATTTTATTATATTTACTATAAATCTATCAACACCTGAACTAACTTCTAATGTGCATAAACAGTATGTGTGTACGTAATCATTTCTTTACGCTTGGCCTCATTTAGTTGCTGACACAAGTGCAACCACTGATTTATTATTTTCAGTTATTGGAGGGAAGGTGTTGCAGTTTTTCCTCTTAAGAAAACTCTCACAGAAAATATTAATTATAGTAGGGAGGGCCTTCCTCTTTTCCGGTTTTTCCGCCCCACCCAACATTTCCATCCACCTGCTTTCATGCGCTAATGTGAAAATGTGAATGAAAAACATCTAGATGGAATCGGAGCGACTTCGTCTAACTCAGGAGAGACTGGAGGCCGCAGAAGTGGAACAGTGAAATGGGTCACCTTCTCCTCGCTCGTCCACCTCATGAGTAATTCAGACGAGCTGAGCTCCACACCGCAGACTGACAAGCGAACAGTAGAAATGTTCTCCTCCCAGCAAGACTTGGATTCCCAAACAGTAAAAACAAAACATGTATCCAAACGGAGCCGCTTTCCAAAGCGCCATTATCCTGTTGCCTTCGCCCGCGGATGACAGATTAGTATTCGGGCTGGGCTTCATTTGGACTACATTTGTTGTTAGTGCGAAGCTTCGCGTCCATACTAATTCACCTGGAGGACGTTCAAGTTTCCTAAGTGGGCCTCAGAAAATGTTAAAAAATAAATGTGGCGAACAAGCCCTCAGTATCTCCTCGGCACATTTGTCCCGCCGTCGTCAAGCGCATTATGGGGTGTCGGAGACAGCTCGAGCTTTGACGCGGTCGCCAAACGTGTTTCATAAGTCGAGCATCAAAGTCTTCTCTATGGCAACATGGTCAGCTGTCACCAGACTAATTAAAATGCTATGTTTGCTTTGGAGCGAGGGATGCATACATCAACTGAAATCATTAGGAGCAAGAAAAACACTGAGGTGCCAAGCGGCTTCGTAATGGCCTCATATTTGTTCGGTCCCGCCGTTTGAGTGAGCGCAGCCAAAACAAACTCTCCAAGGCCAAACCCTTTCTCTTTACATCTTTTTTAGCTTTCTACACAGGCTGCTGCAGCTGCACGATGACTTCAGATTACTCAAGGAGATGTCGAGCAGCATGCTGCAGCAGGTGTCGCGTTCACATGTGAAATATGCAAAGTGAAGATACTTTTGCATTTGAATGTAATGCTGTTCTGTTCATTACAAATGGTAACATCAGTTTATCAATCAAATGTTCATGAGTTTCAGAATATCTTAGTATCTGGTGTGTAATGACAGCATGAACTCGAGCTGGCATGGACTCCACAAGTTTGACCCAGCATGATTTGATGTGTTTGAACATGTTCTGTTATTCATGATGCTCTATCTTCCCCTCTAGCATCAGGTTTGCACATAAAAGGCTCCGCCGTCAAGTCAGCATACGATGTCTGGTTAGAATTTCAAAATAAAGCTTGCTGACAAACGGTTTGCATTGTATGACTTTTTGAATATTATTAACCTTGTCAAAAAGTTGTAGTGTTGTTAGGTTTAGGCGCTTCAATTAGTGACAGATAGGATACAGACCGCTTCCAGCGATGGGCCACTGACCAGGCTGCAGTATTTGCCCTGTTGGGAGTGAGAACAGCTGGACAGTGTGTCACAAAGCGTCTTGTGATGTCACAGAACGTTTCTGTCTCAGTCTTCACGTGTCCCCATACATGTTCAGCTGCATTGAGGTCAGGTGACTGTGGAGGAAAGTCCATGTCCAGGACTCCTTTGGTCTTCGAGTAGTTGTCGCAAAGCTTTGAGGTGTGTGTGGGGTCATTATGCTGCTGCAGGATGTTTTGCTCAAACTTGTGGAGTCCATGCTGCTCAAGTGCATGCTGTCGTTAAAGCAAAACGGCGAAATATCAAATACAAAGATAGTCTGAAATGTATGGACACCTTTTTAAAGATTCAATCTGTCACTCAAATGTCCATGCTGATATTATTAATTGTAATGAAAACAATATAATATCCATTTAAATTGTTTTCCTCGTTCTCTCAGACTGACGCGTTGCAGACGGCGCCTCAGTTCAACATCCCAAGTGTCAGCTGTCTGAAACAGGGTGATGAATAAGAGCTAATAAAATTATTTTCAGGAGATAGAATGAAAGTTGTCCACTTTATGTCAGTAATAAGTGTTAGTGTCTATTTGATAGTCGTTAAATCTCAATGAGATCAACTCGAAAGTGGACTCCGGACCTGCAGCTAGAACCAAACGCTCACTTTCACGTGAATGTCATTAGTCTGCCTTCCTTGCTTCCTTCCTTGATGTCCCCATTTTATCTTAATGGCGCTTGGCACACTGATACCAAGAGTGTGATTGGATTATTAGCCACAATTAAGGACAGGCTAGCAAATGGCTTTCAATGAGGCATTAACTATCAGAGGAGAGTCGACGGTCTGTGTGAGAGGACGATGTCATCTTCCTGAGGGCGCCGACAGATGTGTCTGTCTGGAAAATGTCGACTTTGAGCTGTCGGCTACACACACCTGGATGAGCACACACACATGTTATACATGCACACTGACAGTACATGCATATGCTGACGGGTATAAACAGGCAAACACACACTCAAGCTGTCACAGATCCAAGCGAGCGCTCCGAGACGGATGTTAAGGGTTTATGATTAATGCAGACTGCAGATGTCCGTGTCAAATCTTAGAGATTTTTCGGGACGAGAAAGACACAGTCTGCCTGTTTTTACTCCTCTCTTGCATCATCTCCTCTTTTTTTTTTTTTCTGCACAAGAACAACATTCATGATGTAGCTATTCATTCACACAGCTTACATTTGATATACAGCGCACGTCCGGGTGACTTACGCGAAGAAATAAAATGTTCCAGACCGTTACCGAGCCAGCGGGCAACATGAGTAACTTGATCATTAGGTTACACCCTATATGAGCGGCAGCAGACTCTTTTTATGGAGCATTAGGGAGGATGCATTCATGCTCTTAAAGTATAGGAAGACGCTACTGGTTGGGTCTTTTAGTTAGAATGAGAAATCATATTTCAAGAGGCGGATGAACCGCATGAATCCTGGCCAACAGTGGATCAGAGATATGAAACGTACATGTCGTAAACGATGATCACATGATCATTGACTTTATGTCAGACACACACAGACATGGAGCATGAGTCCTTAAGGCTGTAGGCCCATATTGTACTGTACACTTGGATTACGGTTTGTCGGAGAGATGCTGTAAGTATCTGATGTCTTTCCTTGAATATAGTTTGTAAAAGGAATTACTATTAACTGGCTAAAGGACTCATTTTACTGCCACGTGGTTCTTATTTTCATAGTTCTGCCCATTACTTTAACCATTATGATAACCCTGCACCAACAAAAGTAAATGTTGAAAAGTCTGGGAGCACAGCGACTTTGCTAAAATGCAATGTGAAGGGAGAAAACACTGACAGCCAGACAGTCAGTACAGACTGCAGGCGAGCCAGTTCAGGCAAATTATGCTGGATGCAAAGTATTCAGTTATTTTTCAGAAAATATCAAACGCGTGTCTCTCTCTCAGTCTGATCCTCTCAACACATAAATAGCAGCCTGGCCTTGAAAAGAGAGTATGAAAGAGAGAAAGGGCATAAACATAAAACTAAACTGAACCTTGATTTCTCTACCAAAAAGTTAACTTGTGGGATTGTTTAAAGGGTTTAAAGGGTTACTCGGACCTCTCCTGTCGCCTAAATGCCCTCATCTTTCAAACTCACTGCCCTTCTGTGCTCAAAGTGGAAAACAATAAGTGTCAGTACTTCCTTTATTCACATATTGGCGTGCAGAGGGGAGAGATGAGTGGTTAAGAAGCAGGATGCTCAAGCAGCGCCGAGAACGACCGGCCCACCGGGACTGCTCCCAGTGGCCGGTTCGACTATGTTGGCGTGTGAGTGTCCCTGGATACCGTCTCCTCTCTTTACTTAAGTGTATCACGAACAAAGCACCTCAAGCCCCGACAGAGAAAAGCCGGCAGGCGAAAGCCGGAAAGGTAATCGTCACGAAGCCTCCCCTGGTAATACAGTTTATTTAGGGCCATTATGAATCACCCACAGAAGCTGATATGGAGAGGGCAGAGAATAGGACCACCATTTTGTGATAAGTGCCAGTGTGCAGGAAAGAGTCACAGTAAAATGTAGAAGTGCTGCCACTGTGAGTACCAGCCCGCTCCGAGCACTTTGTACCGCAGGTTTTCTGTCAGATAGTCTGAAGCCTACAGAGCCGTCCACACCGAGAGCGATGACTGTGCACATGTTGCTTTAATCACTGTCTACAACACAACTATGATGATGACGGGGGAGCGATATCTTCAGGATTACTTTCAGAGCGATTTGATGAACGACAGAAACATCCATCTGAATTTACAGGGTCACCAATCAGTTTAATGTTGGGGAGAGTTTCCTTCATGTAGAGTGCTTTTAATATTGTTTTTAACTGTAACCGACCTCTTTTATTTGAGTTAATTGCTGGCACTTAGAAAACACAGATGAAACAGCATATTAAATGTTTATATAACATTTATCAGGCTGCAAATGACACATAAATCATTTTACAAATGCTCGAGGTGCTGATGGGGTCTCTGAAGTTGGTTTTGTCTTCACTGATGTCCTCCTTGACGATCGCCAGGATAATTGATTTTGACTCGTACAAAAGTTTACATAATATTTGCCTTCAAACGACCACAACTCAGGGACAGTTCAGGGCTGACTGACCGCCCTCTGACACTACATACATATATTTTTATCATATTATTATGTACACTGCACTTATTTGTACCTGTGCTTTCTTACTTATACTGTATAGTGTTTATTAGTCATGAATCCAAATAATGGATTTTTGAAGATAATCTCGAAAAAAGAGCAAAAAGACAAAAGAGCTGTAGCTGTGAAGGTTTAATCAAGCCATAAAATGGATGACAAGCAAATATATTTAATTTTTTTGTAATTGTATTTTGGTTTTACGTGAATGATGAGTCACTCTTGGTGAAGTTAAAGTATTTTGTATGTGATCTTTTCTTCAGCGGTGTAACTGCTGGCAGTGTGAGGCAGACTCTCCAGCAGCCACTCAAAATTTAAACACCTTATTGTGAAGCGCACAATGCGGCCATTGTGCTGCAGGTGATTCTGAGAGGCAGATTGTGGCGCTGACACATGGAGCCCGGAGAAGGTGATAGAAGTGAGTGACATCAGAGCGCCACGTCCCCCGGGAGAAGCAGGTACAGGCGGTGATGTGCAGGGTTTTCGGAGGGCCACTGAAAGCAGCTGATTGACAGAAGAAAAGGAGGATAAAAAAACAGAGGAGGCAGTGAGGGTCCAAACACCTCAGCAGCTGCATTTGCATTTGACATTTCAGGCCTTCAGCTGAGGCACCTTGGAACTAAAAAAAATGAAAGCAGGAGTTGAAAAAGCTAAACTGCACGAGGCAACATTTAAATTCTTAAAGACAGACTATAATGAATTTGTGCCGCTGCAAAAAAAAGGACTATCTCGTAACTCCTGACTGAGATGTCGCAGATTCATCGTCTTTGCCAAAACCAATTTCAAAAGTCAGGAATCATCGTTGAGGGTAACTTTTCTCTGCAGGCAGAAAGTGACGCATGAACGCTTAAGAGCAAAAACACCAAACAGTCTCCCGAACAGCAGCAAATGAAAGCTCCCCTCCGTCCAAATCCACAGGAAGATGGATGCAACAACAACCGACCCACACTACCTGCTGAGGAAGCGCTTCTCTTCATCGTGCCCACACTCTGCAGCCACTAACAAGAAAAGATTTTAAGTCCAAGAAGCGAGCAGTTTGTGTCACAGTACATGACTGCAGCTAATTAAATCCTTTAAAGTTCCAGAAATGAAGTTATCTCTCGCTGACAGTCGGTGCCACCAAATTTGCCAAGTGCAGCCCTGAATCCAAGAACCGCCACAGCACGAGCGAGAGTGAGGAGGATGTTGCAGATCGACTGCATTAATTTAATCTGCTCGGAGAACAAGATGGAGCGGCTGAGAGAGGATGCAGTCATAATTCAAAGAGTTGCATCAGGTTGATCATTCTGGATCAGTGCCTCCATTATTATACTTACAAATGAGTCGTAGGTTTGACTTGAAATCTGACTCTTTGACTTTTATAGAAAATCTCACTCATCCAACTCTCAAAGTCACAATAAGATATCGTATCACATCCCATTTTGATTTCTTTCCTTTATCAGGAGCAGTTCAGTGTGTTTCATTCCTTTATTACCTCTCTAGTTCACTCAGGTGACCGTCGTTTGTGTCCAGTGTGAAACCAAGTTATTTTAACTCTGTAGGTTTGTAACGGTTGTTATTTTAAGCCAAGCCACGATGTTTTCCTGAGCCTAACCAAGTAGTTTTAGTGCCTAAACCTAACCAAATAGCAACGTATGATGAAGGAAGGAACGTTTAACTGGTTATGAAACAGAATTAAAGGACAAGGGACTTTAATTCTTTGTTGATTCTGGTGGCTCCTGTGGACAGAAGTGGTATTTTGGTTTGGTTCCCACCAACTCCTGAGAGGATTTATCTGGCTGCACAATATCCACCACATGTTGGACAGGCAGAGTACAGTTTATTGGTTTATTAAAGTTTTTTTGCTAAACAGTTGCCTGCTGCTGGTTGATGAGAGCAGTGAGAGTGAACCACTGTGGGTCATAAACCAAAACAATGGCCTGAAAGATGTTATAAAGCTCCGTAGAGATGCTTGTTTGTCACTGCGAGCAACATCTTTGACGTTACAGACAGTCATCTGATCCATTTTTAACAGGAGAAACGGTAAAATAATGGACAAAACAAGCTAGTAAACATAACTGAACCAACAAATAAGGAAAGCATCAGGATCCTATTGTCAATGAACTGACAAATACTGTATATCATGAAGGTGGATCTGTGCTAATGTGGCTGACTGGATCGGGCTATAACAAGCCTTTTGATTTACCACCTTATATCAGTATGTGCACATAAAAAGAGGAAAGAGCAGTCGTTTTTATTGTTTCTTTTCTCCAGACCGTGGAGTGACTTTTGTTCTGAGAGAGAGTACGAGACAGATTGAACGTCTGTTGAGTTTTCTTTTCTCCTCCTGGCTCTTGGTTGTTCTCCAGCAGCGTGTTGGCAGGAGGATGTGGCAGGAACCATTAGGATGAGAAATGACAGTGAAGTCTGGGCCAACCTTCAGGGCTCGCACAGAGGAGAGTCTTAACAACCACATGCACTCAAACACCACACACACAGACACACACACACACACACACACACACACAGTGCAGGATACATGCATACGTACGCATGCAACACCAAAACGTCATGTCCTTCCCTCACTTTACCAACATTCTCACTGTGCTGGTTGCTCTTTTGATGCAACCTTCACCACACACCAGCAGCGAGCATATTCAGCCTCGAACAATTAAGAGAAAAGGTTGACCTTTACACGTCCGGGCTTCTATCTGCAGCGTCCGTGTGAACCGAAGAGAGCCGAGCCGTGCAGACAAAAGGGGAGAGGCACTTAGGGATAACAACCACAGCAGACTTCTCCCTCCACAGCTGTTTCACCGCTGTGATGAATTATTTCCAGGCCGTGGTGATTCACCATGAAGCAGACAATGAATCCACTCTGACAGCTTTCTTACAGTCTGTGTACTGTAAAGCCTTTATGCCGGCGACTGGAACTCCCGCTCTCATTATGGAAATTGAAGGCATCATTGCAAATCAGCGTTCAAATTGCAAATGAGCGCTCTGAAAAAAAGACTCATTTGGAATCTGTGACTCAGGGTAAAAAAGTTAACTCAACATTACATCTTGTATGTTACGGCCAATTTGAAGGGCACAAAAAAATCCGTACGCAGCCAAAACTATCACATCGCCGCGCTGTATTTACTGGAAATATGAACGTGTGGCTGTCACAGATGAGTTCAGTTCATGTTATATTCTCAGAAACTTGCATTTTGTTCCAGACCAGTTGGCATAACATCATCAAATGGAGTGGAAATGAAGGATTTTTCTAAAAGCAGCTCACAGAGACGGACAACCAGCTGAGTTAATATCTACGCAAAGAGCCAAAGAGGATGCTGCGGCACATAATACAGCCACCATGCCTTCGTTTTCTCTCAGTGTTAAGTCTCACTGCAGATCTCACCACATCGAGGCCCCTTCGAGTGGCACAACTGTCCGTCTGACAGCGTGGCGTGCAGGACTTTTGGCTTCCACGCTGAACTTTAAAGCTCACTCATCCTCACATCATGAAAAGCCCCGAGCCGGGAGGCAGAGCCGAGTCCTGCTCTGTCAGCCGTGATCATGTAATGGCCTCTCAGAGGAATCTCCGATGGCCACAGGTGCAGGTAGAGGCACGGGGTCTCCGGCAGGTCACACCCACACATGGTGCCGTGGTCTCTGGGACTCGGGGACGCCGGATCAAAGGGGCCTTGGCAGCTGTAGTCGAGGGACAGTGCGAGGGTGTGATGGAGCTAGTTATCTTCCAGTGGCTCCGTGCCGACATTGTCCGGGTGGAGTCACGCACCAGTTCACAAGGAGACCAACACAACACTGAGCCACCACCTCTGCACGCTCTGGGTCTGTTTGAATCTCATCATCTCAGTTTCTCCGGGCAGAGAGGGGAGAAGCTGGGCACACTACATTTGCATTCAAAAGTTTTATTTAACTGCAGACATGAGGGAAGTTGGTTAGTTTTAGTGCACAAGAGAAGAAAACAAAGATTTGTGGTTGAGGGGGAGTGACGTGTAAACTGGGACACAGTGCAATAACTTGTAAATGTTAAAAATATTCACCAACTAACAAATCTGCTAACAGCATTTCTCCTCTCCAAGTTGGTTCATCAATAAGATAAGCTGATATTTTTGCTCTGATTATTATCGAGCTTTATGTGAATGTTACCTTAGTATTCATTTACATGCAGCCCATGTGCAAAGCATCTTTCCTCGACACTATTTTGCTTTGGCACCGTTGCTGCATCCTCGGCTTTGCGCCGCCAAAGATGACTGATCGGTTCAAAGAAATACAAACAAGCCAGAGTGTTTTTATCCCCCGATACCAGAATTGATGCCAGAGCTACGCGAGACTAATTCACGAGGTTTGTCGAATGGAAATTAAGATGTTCGTATTGCTCATCCATCACAGGTAGCTTTAAACTAAGTAGTTAACAGGTGAGACAATGTTTTGGACAACTGCCATAGCTGTGAGTACAGCATGAAAGGAAAAAGGACAGGATTTTTGGTTGGTGCTCAGATTAAGCTCTGAACAATCCGCCCAAGATCAGAAGCTTTATTATTATGTTACCTCCTTTTATATCTGTCTTAGCTTTCCAGGCTGAAGCCACGAAACAGCCCAGACCTGACCTGAGACCCCACACTTTGTGGGACACGTCGGGTTTGGTTGGGTTCCCAGTTTTTCTCTATTTTTGTCTGATTCTTGCTTTGCTCTTAATAATTTCACCAGACACCTAAGAAGGCAAAACAAACCATCTTTGCTTGAACTGCTCGCAGCGTGCACACCGTGCACACTAATAACCTGTGATGAGTGGTTGGAAACTGCTGTTCTAGGAACAAAAACGACCCGCTGCTGACGGTTCGGTTACCTTGTCAACATGACGGCACAAAGGAGAACACCTTCTTTGAAAAAATGAAAAACAGAGTCCAAGCATGAAACACACATATTTAGTTGACGCTGGTAGATTGCTGGTTTGTTGTCTGCTCTTCATTTTGTACGATGCGCTGCCTTCAGGGTGAAGGAGGGTTGTTTATTTGTAAAATAAGCAGGTTCAGATGAAGAAATGGTTGATTTCTATTTCATAACATCGACGAGAGCGGCTATTCAAAAAAAGAAAAGAAAAATACAGTCTCTCCTCTGCTCACACTTTAGCAAAAACATTTTTAAAAATCAGATATTTTGTCTGGAAACAGTCAAAGACACACAAACACACACATACATCGCCCTGGAGTGATTAACGGACACAATCCACCCTCCCATCCATCTTTCTCCTCGCTCTCTCTCTCTCCATGGCTCATCTGTGTCCTGTTGCCAACCTCTCCTCCCCTTGACCCCGTCTTAAGACCCTGTCCTCATGTCTTTTCACAGTCCATAGACAGGAAGTCACAATGATTTATGTCTCTGTATGTGTATCTGTGTGTGTGTGTGTGTGTGTGTCCTGCATTGTGTATACGTTATGGAGTTTCACCATTAACAGCTGTGTTCAGGAGAAACTCTTGCTGAGTTGCAGCTTCTCTCAAAATGCCAGCACGACACTAACCTGAGCACAGAAACCTGAAATGAACTTCTCAGCAGCGCTCTCACCTCCTCTGTTCTCCTTGAGAAGGTGACGAGTTGAGTCGTTACAGGCGAGAGTCACTTCGACCGTCCTGGTGCATCGAGGGTTTGTGCCACTGTGGACGCTTACATGATAACACTGCTTTACTCTCTGACAGTCAAGAGGATTGAAGTCAAAGTCTGTCACTTTTTAAAAACTGGACCGAGTAAAAACACACGTATCTGTCCAAATTAATCTGAACCCAACCGACACTACACTACACTACTTCACCTGACCTCCTCCATTTTGTGCCGGTCACAATAAGTGTCTGATGACATCGCTAACAGCTTTACTCTTACGGTCTTTTCACATCTGGGCTTTTTAGTCTGGTGAAATCATCATCAGGTTTGCTTCGGCACCGAGACCCTTGAGAGGAGGTAGTGTGAATGCTTTGCATTCTGGGATGCAGTAAAACATGCAAACAGTTTCTGGTCGTATGAAGCGGTGTCGTATCTTCAAGATGTTCCTGTGTGTTTGTCATTCCTCAGGTACAGCTCTGCCTGGTATATTGCCCAGATAATTACCATGGTTATGAGCAGAAGCCAATATGCCATTGTTGCATATTAAATTGCACACAGCACCTTCATCCTTTATTTTTTATTTTTTTGCTCCTACCGCAGACACATTTGACTAATTATCAGGGTGAACACTCTCATGTGGTTTGTAGATTTATCTCTGTGTGAAAAGAAACCAAAGTTCACAAACTCATCAACTGATTTGGATGAGAGCAAACAAACTATAAGTGTGAAAATCTCATTTACATGTTTTCATTTGGCAAAGCACACAAACGAGGTTCAACCCAAACCACTGCAAGTCTCAACACTCGTTTCACGCCCTGAGGTCAGAGGTGCATGAAGATATAAATGTAAAGGAAATGAGAAGTTTATTTTACTCTCGTCATAATTTCTCCCTCACAGTCCCGTGCTGTTTGCCTCGGATCAAAGTTCGATTTCGGTAAAAAGAAAAACTTGTTTCCTGCTTCAGAAGAACACGTGTCAAAGTGTGGATCATTTTTTCTACATTTAACAATACAGTAGTCCATAAAAAGACAAATAACAGAAATGAAAACAGCTGTCTCTCCATGTTTCCACAACCTCTGAGCCCAGTGGTAGTAAAAAGTCTCCAGTTACTTCATCTGAGGCATAGAAATTTCATTATTGTCAAAGCCTATTAGCCTTGATTTCCAGTGATGCTCAGCATCCATTTGTACTTCAGAATAATGTCATTCTTTAATATCCTTGCCGGGAAGCATAAGAAGAAAAAAGCACGACGGTAAGTTAATTAAATTTGGAACATTCCAGATTTTAATCATTGACTTGAGAGGTAACAGAACGGAGAGAAAAAGCTAAACAGGGATTTTCTGCCCGTGCACACCTAAATAGTGCGAGAGAAATGCATGTGTTTCATTTGCTGAAGGTCCTTCTGCAGGAGGTTCAAAGGAAAAGCTGAGGCATTTTAAATTAGACATGGGGCCCTGTACTTCTTGACTAGTTTTATCAGTAATTACATTACTCATCTCCAAATCACACTCTCATCATGCTTAATCGAGCAAAAATTGGACACATAAGAAAAAATAATTAAGGTGCCCTTTTCCATCAAAGAAATTCATTTATAAATACAGGAGACATGTTCCTGGGTCTCTCTTTTCTGCACACCGAGAACACTGAGCGCCGCTCATTTTAAGCAATTTTGGACTTTTTTTTCTTCCAAGGACACTCAGTCATTATCCTCCAGACCTAACTTTTGTTACAGTGCGAGAATCAAATTGTTAAATAACATCAATTAAATATTCAGTGCAAAAAAGTTTCAGATGTATTCACTTTGCACATTAAGACATCAAAACTTGCATTCACTTTTATTTCAATTATTCATTTCTTACATTTTGTTTCACATCATCAGCAGGAATTTGTCCCAGTCCGGCCCGTTCAGACGGACTGGATATTAAGACTTATTAGTCAAGAACACCAGAGTCTGCCACTCAGCTTTTGGCTGGATTTACTGGGTAACCATGTATTTCTGATGAAGTGCTGATCCCTGGAGCTGGCTCGACTGAATATTTTGATCCTCTCCTCCGCTGCTTGGATCTTGCATTAAACTACCCCTTTAAACAAATTCTCTTTGAACTCGGTCGTCAAACCCTTCTGCCCATTCTAACATCACCAAACACGCACGTCCTCACTCCACCTACACATCTAACTTTAATGATTACCTGAAGTCACCCTTTTAATTTGAACTGTGGTTAATGAGCATTGATTATCTGTAAAGACGGAGGAGCTGAAATTGCTTTTTCCCCTTTGAGTCACTGACTGGACAACAACTTACTGAACAGGAACTGAAAGAAGAATTTTTAGGGTTTTTTTTTGTATGTTTGTAAATCTGTAATATGTGATGCTATAAAAACCTCAAGAACAAATTGAAGTTCACAAGTTTTGTGTACTCAGCATATTAACAGGAGTTGGCTAATAACTTTGGCCCTGCAGCTGTGCAGGCGCCCTGCAGAGAAACACTGAGGAGGCTGAAAGAACGAAACATGTCCATTATTCAAAATGCAGCAGTCCTGTGGCTGCATTGCAGCGCAGTGTATTGAGGGCAAATTCAGATGTGATGGTGCCGTCTGTCCTTGTCTACAGTATAGTTCTCACCTCATGATTGTTTAACAATGCAAAAAGGAAGGTTTCTAAAGGTAAGACACCATTATCATCCATCGGTGCCGTGCCATTGTTCCCCAGAAGTCCGAAAAATATCCCTCAACACACTCAACACATGTACTCACCTGACACGATCATTGTACTTATCTTAACCCAAAACATGATCATCTCCTCAACCAAACCAAAGTTTAGACAACCTGAACCTCCCCAGCCTGACGGTTGCAGCCGTTTCACTGTGTTTATTATCACCATGAAGAGAAAGGTAAGAAAAAAAACCTCCAGGAACAGTTTCTGTGTTTCCTGAACAACAGGCTGTCGAACAAATGGGCTTTTGGTCCAATGGGACATTTCTGTGACTATTGAGGTGTCAGAATAATTGGCTGTCAGAAACAATGGGCAGCGCTCCGACCATCCAGCAGGAAAAAATCTGTGAAGTGACAATATTGTAATTATTTTAGCGCTTGTTTGACGACATTGTTGAACAATAAAGTGTTCTGTGACTTTAAAACTGCAAAAGTTGAATACTGACATGTCCTGCAGACACAGGGCATCAGCATTGATTCAGAGTCCTGTTTATGGCCTCCGGACAAATCTGTGTCCACTATTCACTATAGAGGTGGAACAAAAGTATCGATACGGCAATCATATCACCCTCTTGCGATATGTAATTGATAAACCGTCACCAAAATATTTGTATTTTTATTAAAACAAGCAGAATAGCTTGCTCCACAACTGCCTATACTCCCCTGTACACTCTTCCATAATAGTGAGGACTCATAGCATGCTGTAATATCATTGTACTGTACGTGTTAAAGGTGATATTTGTAAGAATTGTAGTTTAAAGCATTCAAAGCTCTGATCACCAGAAAATGAAGAAATAACAGTTCTGATGTTGTGTCAGAGACATCTGTGTGAAGCCTTGCAGAGATATCTGCTGAAGTTAGCATGCTAAGCAGCTAGCGCCGTGCCTGAAAACCTCCCTCACTCCCAGCGGTCCAAAGCTTGTGTGCTAGCAGTGTGAACACTCACAGCTAACTAAGCTAACAAGCTAACAGGAGCTACAGACATGGATGGAGAAACAGCACACAGTTAGCAGCAGTCAGTCAGGTAGCAGGATGGGTTAAATGCAGTTTCACCGTGTTGTACACTTCTTGTCTTCATAGCAAGTGTTACAGATAATTGCCTGTCTGAGCGACACCTTTCATAATGCATGTAGTCATTTGATCCATTTTTAATATGAGAATATTGATAGCAGCTTTGCAGGGAACTTTTTGCAGCACTTAGGCCACGCAGCTCCCCTCGGAGCCACGGATCGACGTACGTATTTGACCGTTTTCTATAGATTACCGATAACTGGTGTCAACCGCTGTCTGTGGAGCACGTCGAGGATTCAGCAGGCGGCGTGTTTAGGATCGCCTGTCTGTAAATAAACCAGAGGACCGGAGTGCAGTGCTGTTTCCATGGCAATGTGTAGCAAACTGATGCCAGTCAGGAGGCTGCTGGAGCACACATCCTGGGCAGAGCGACAATTACAGCGGCTGTTAGAGCATCGAAGGCCATTATAGAACAGTCTGTAACCCTTACAAGCACAGGAGGGAGTTATGAAACTTTGGTTTTCCTTCAAGAAAAAAGGTGATAAAGGTAGAAGAAGAAAAAAAGAAAACAGTTTCAATTTAACAGCTTTTCACTCGTCTAATTGCCTTTCTTTTAACAAGCAGCATTAGTGTCTTTCATCTCAGGAACACAGCTTCAATACGAGCTTTTTTATCATCTTTTCTTTGTTTTGCTTTTAATTAGCGGACCTTCATCCTCGTACACTGAGGTTGGAAGAGCACAGTTGTCTATTAATTCGACGCTGACATTAATTCTTCCCCTCGCCTCTGCCCTCAAAGCCACCGAATCCACTTCATTATTCACTTCTCACTTTGAGTAGCAGTGGGTGCAGCATCGCTCCGGAGCCAGCCTTACGAATGGTACAGTATCAGGAACTATTCTCGCTAAAATAATAGGTTTGGCATGTTTGGCATGACATAAATCTTAGTAACTTGGCTTTCAAACCAATTTCAACTTCCCTCATTAACTGTTTTTTTTTCTGTCCGTCAGATCTTCTGTCACAATGAATATTTTATGAACTTGACTGTATTTTCACATGTAGCCTCACATATTATCTTCCTTGATTTTCTGGAGGGCCCACGCAGATTCCAATAACTGATGTAGAAAGAGACCCCAGCGAGCGCAGGCCGCAACAAAAGGAACAATTTGACGAGTCACCTCGAGGCCTCCAGGACGATATCGCTGAGTATTTGCCAGATAAACCTGTGTTGTTTTACTGGGGCACATTATCAACGCACGCTGCAGTGCTGCAATCTTCTCCCTCAGTAAATTACACTTTCCTATCGTTCTGTATCGTGTATTTATCTAAGTGGGGTTGAATTTGTGGCATGTAGGCTATGAGCTACCTGTCCTGCCTGAAGGCATTCATGTTTCTCAACTTTGTTTGCATGTTAATTCCAACTGAGATCACATTTAGTCAGCCCTATCTGCAGTCAAACAAAGTAAATGTTTTTTACAGGGGAACCACGCAACCACGGAGGGTCACAGAGGGTAACAGGGCTCAGTCAACCGGCCTCCTAGTGAACACAGCTGGACACCAGACATGCAGTGAACACAGCCTCTGAGCCCAACACATGACAGTGTGAAGACAGAGGGATACAGTACAGAGGTGATTTACAGCAGCTCTGCCCAGGACTGAGACTCTGGGGATGAGAGGACACGGCAGGCAGAGGTAGAGCTTGAAAACGTTCATATATCACTCTGTGAATTAAGGATTTATTTATACCAAACATGGGCGATTGTGGAAAGACAAACCAAGAGTTCAAAAAATAGCTATAAAAACATTTTCTTGACAATTTGTGAGTTTATTTTGTTGACTTATTAGACTAATTAGCAAAGACACCACTGTTACATCTCCATGCTAAAACTACGGGGCTATCGGACTATCACCTCGTGCAGGTAGAAGTGGTATTACAGGACAGGTCAGGCTGAGGCTAGCTGGTTAGCATGCTAACTTCAGTAGACATCTCTGCAAAACCGTACATGTTAGCTCATTTATTGAACATTTTAAACTCAAACTTCTGTCCATATCTTACAATGTTTTTGATTTTATGTTTGTTAATGATGCAACTGTAAAGTTTTTTATCCGGAGCAGGAAGAAGTCACAAAACACCTTCAAACAATGCTGTGTCTGAACCGTCTGCATCCTCAGAAACCTCCAGTCTGACACAGAAATGTTTTTTCTCTCCACTCACAAACTCGCATCAATAACTGTGAAACGTCTTTACATCTCAAACTTTCTTATACTTCTTCCTTTATGTCTCTTGAACGCCAGGAAGTGCACCGTGCTGACAGTCTGTCAGGTTAGGGTGTGTGTGTGTGTGCGTCAGTGTGAGATGCTTTGTGTAACACATAGATAGTGATCAGATACTCTGAGCTTTATGCTTTTGTTAACACATTACCTTTTAGTTAAGAATAGAAGTATTAACAGATTAAATACGCTGATTTTCTTTTATGCTTTCCACGGTTGTAGTTCTACAACTTCAACTGTCATAAATCTAAACTGCTTCATTAAGAACAAACCACACATATTTCCTGGTTATTAACAAGTGAATATTTAATTTAAAAAGAAAAAAAAAGACAAGAACCAAGAGAATATCTTCACGATAAATCTGAATTTTGCATTGAGCTGCTGATCCTGCCACGATCACACATTGTTTTCATCTGCCTTCTCACAGAATATCTAACTAGTACAGTCTTTAGGTTCGCAGCGTGGTGACACATGGTGGTCTCGGTCTCTTGTAGCCACACATTCCTCACTCTATCCCTGTTAACTGCAGCCTTTCATTGATACAAGCCTTGTAAAAAAGCAACGCGGACAGCCAGACGTTCTCCGTCACCTGTCCTGTTCCCATTTGTCGATGCCTGCAGCCTCCTCTCAACATCACCATTACGCTGAGACTCAGTTGGGTGCTGGGGAAACAAAGTGATGAGTGAAACAACTAGATGAGACCGGGTGAGGAGATGACGACAAAGTCCCGGACCACATTCTCAATCAGACCCTCCTCTGGGAAACAAATTTCTTGGAGGCTCAGCTCGGCACATCTTAGAGGCCCCCGGACCCTGGTGGTGACGGATATCCAGCCGGTTGACCGTGAGGGAGGAAGGGCCCATTAGCAGATGGACGAGGGACCCTGAAGGCGACAGGGTTAGTGTGAGACGCGGCACAGCTGAAGGGAGCAACAGGGGCTGTCATCATCGCCGTGATGGCCCAAAATGGACTCCCACCCCCCCATGCTAATGACTATGAAACCATAGGCAGAATTACAGCGAAAATATGTTGATGACACCGGTGCTTAATATATATATTGGCCATTTGTCTGTGTGGAGTTTCATTTCCCCCTGTAGTTTCATAAAGTTTATTTACAGACGTGAAAAGGACACTCAAAATATGGATTCCTCCTGAAGGTACTGGCTCCCTTCAGGCCTTCTGCTTTAAATTAGTAAGCTTGTGTAATAAATTTTATATAGCTGAAATGTTAAGTAGTAAACTACAAGTGACATTTTTCTTTCAGAAGGCTTTCATGGTGCAGTTTAAGTGGGCATAACTCTTTTTGTGTTGCATACCTCCTGGAACAGTCTGCAAGGCACCATCATCTGTAGTTTTAGATAAACAAAGTTTTCACAGGGTCTCTCCCGATCCAAGAGCCAAAAAAAGTCTGTAATTCATGGTTCACCCGTTCTGCAGAAACTCCATCCTCTTTACCCCGCGGACCCGCCATCAAAACCACACAGCTCTCAGACAAGCCATTCCCTGGAGCCGACAGCGGCGCACTTGCCGGTCTCAATTTTTAATGATTCAGGTCAGAGTGCTCCACATTGCTTTTGTAATGTGTAATACTGTCTTTTTAAATCATTTCTCTTTCGGACACACTCAAACAGCTGGAACACTGCAGTCTAGATGCTGTTTAGCAGTAACTGGTCACACAGTCTTGATTGAACATAAACATGTTTGACAGCAGCGCCTCCCAACAGTAACATGATACCAGAAACAAGGAACGTCCCCAAAGACCCAGAATCCCTCCACGGAGGACATCTTTTCACACCTGCAGGCTATGAGCACCAACACCGTGGCCGCCGTCCATCCACTCCTCTCCCAGGCCAAGGTCGACGATCTGAGGGGGCCGGGGGAAACCATCACTCAGCCCAGGTCAGGTCTGCTGGGACGGGATAACTCGGGCCGCTTGGTTCTCCCCCGTAGGATGTTGGGCGCCTCCAGTTTGGTTAATGGTTTGAACACCTGTGTCTGTACTGGGGGAGAGATGAGCTACTCTTAGAGAGCAAATCACAAGGTTGATACAGACTTGTGTCAGACAGCATTGTGCTTCATGATGCAGGTTATTTAATGACAATAACATTATTTTGCCTGCGTCCTTTGTGGCCTAAGATGCTTAGCTTTTGTTTATTAGTGCATCTATTTGACTGTTTCTTTTTTTAAAGGTGCTATATGTAAGAATTCCCCACCTGTTGCATTCAAATAAGGGGGAAGCATATCACCAGCACTTAATGCTTAGTAGTAGCTGCCGTTAGTTAGTTATAGCTTCAAGCACCAGGGGAGCGTTGGTGCTTACACTGGCTAGCACCAGAACTTTGGACCGGGAAGGGCAAGGGCTAGCTGGGTGGCATGCTAACTTCAGTAGAAATCTCTTGAGCATAATACATAATACCTTTAAAAAAAATTGTAGTACCTTTCTTTCTGGTAAAACTGTATTTGTAAATACTGTTTGACCCTTTTCATTTAAATAAAAGCTCAGAAACCTCTGTGGACCAGCCTCCCTGACACCATGTTTGTTTTCTACTGTGATATTTAGATGTTTACTCGAATGGAAATGACGTGCAATAGAGCCAACAGCGAGAAGAGATGGTGTAACTTTCAGCTTCCTGGCAATCTCCTTGCAGCCAGTTCACACTTTATTAATTTTTGTAGTAAAAGGAGACGTTTTTATAGATAACTCCTCATTTCAACTCAATGAATCAACCGTTACCAGCTCATGTCGAGCTTTTAAAGCGGGCGGCATGATTGAAAATAGAAACAGGGCATCTGGTTCATGACACGGCCAGTTAAGACACTGCGAAGGAAACAATGAAATCAAGCTGATAATGTCGCTGACGTTCACTCACATTGCACGCAACTGGGTCTTAATGACACAGCCACAAAATAGAAAACCTGTTGCGATACTACTGAAGGCATTATTGTATTAAAAAACACAAAAAAACAGTAATATACACACACTTATATCCAAGCTCAGCCCTGCATCTTAATCTCACAGTGGTAATAAGCGGCTTCTTATGAAATAACCAGAGTTTTAACTCGACTATAGAACAAAATCTGGTGTTAAGGTACACGACAAGATATAATCTTCCCTCACAAATTACCCCAGAGGCCGGTTGCCATGGGAATAAGATTAACTTATTTCCTTTTAGTGTCGACACAAAGGGGAAAACAAACAGTAAAAGAGGTGCTCATCAGATATGGCTCCCCAGCCTTGGGTATGTTTCATTATCACCCAAGTGCTCAACAAAGGCTAAAAGAATCCCGAGGTCCCTCGATCGCACAAAGACGACACACAAAAAACATGCCAAACAACTTATTACAGATACAGAACAAAACTGCACTTCATTTTGCCTCTAATTACACTAATGGAAGTCCCTTTGTAGGCCGTAGTGCTTCCAAACCGTGGAGCTAAAAGAGGATAGGCACTCTGCTAAAGGCCCCATTGTGCTGGGTAAGCCCCTGGCTTAGACAGAGAGGGAGACAGGCCTAGCTGTAATTAGTTTAGCTCCCTCGCTGCTTCACATCCTGCCAGGAGAGGGCTTTGCCCAGTGAAAGGTGTCTCCATGGGGCTCTCTGGCTAAAATGAGGGTGGATCATCTACTAAAGGTCCTATGGAAGGGGTTGGAGATTCCTAACCTCCAGTCTGACATGCTGTGACTAAATTGGACAAGCGGGAGTCACGTAGTGTAGTCGGTTAGACGAGTGAAGGGACCTAATTATGATGGTAGTGAGGGAGGATGGCGAGGTATTCATGCAGCCGCTGAGACCTGCAACCCACTTGTATAACTCTTGAAATAAAGGTCAAGAATCCATTAAACAGAGACCTGGCACGCTCAGGAATCATGCGTATGGTATTTGAAAAATAATTCTTAGTATAATGAGCACAGGGGAGCAGATGAATGGGATTAGCCACATCAGGACAATTCAGTGTCGCACGCATTTTCAATCAGGAATGGTACACAAAACTGCCCCTTAAATACTTCAATGTGATTTTAGGAGCCATGTTACATACATTGCATGATGCCATGGAGGAAATCCCGCTCATCTGGTGCTTAAATAGGCTAATGCAAAGCATAAACATATTTGTAATTATTGTTACAATGTACAATGTTGACTGCAGTCCATGTGGAAAAGTCCGAGGCATTCATGGAAATCATTATAAACAGTTGGTTATATATAAAAATCCTGCCCCAGTTTTTCCTGGACAGGCTGGTATGTCCCAATGTTTGTCTTAACCAGAGTTGTTTTCCATTTTCATTTAGATTTTTTTTTTCCCACTGTGGATGTTGTCTTTGGGAGGAGGGCCGTTCACGCCTCAGCGAGCAGCCTCAATGGTTCCCATTCCCAAAGTCGGCCATTTTCCCCAGCCCTTTGCCCTGTTTGAAAGGATACCCTCTCCCCTCATTTACCCTCACGGTGAAAGAAAAGGGCCTAAATAATCTCCCCTCGCTTTAATCAGGGGAGCTCAGGAGGATTGTACAGAACCGGGGAGTTCGTGCCTTTGTGCCGGCCTTGACCGTCTCGATTCCGTTGGCATTTTCTGGCAAAGTCCACCACCCGGGGCCTTTTTAATTTGCTCTCTATTGACTCTGTGTTAATTGGGTTGGGCAGAGATGCATCCAGATTTCAACCCCAAGTTCAGTCATCTTAAACCCTTCATTGTGTTTTTCACACATCTCACAAAAGATGCACAGCCTGCTGCGATGGAGGCAGTGTGAGGGAAGGGGAGGAGTGGGAGAACCGGGGGAGGAAGAAAAAGGAGGAGTTTGATTCAGGGTCTGAACTGTGTGTTTGAGAAAAGGGGGGAGATAACAGGCTGTCGGATTTCGAAGCTGTTAATCAACACTGTCTCGCTTTTGGCAGCATGTTGATTGGGTGATCTCGGAGGTTAACAGGGTCACAAGTAATCTATCTATCTATCTGACTCCATTTCCACCTGGAATTAACATGCGATCTGTATCTGCATATCTAATCTGGATAAGTATTGTATATTAATAAAAGGTGCAATGGACACAGATAGATTACAAGTGGAATACCATCAGCCCGAACAGCAAGTCACTCCTGGTTTCCACAGATTTCCTTATTTAACCGGTCACCGCAAAATCCCCAGGTTCCCCTTAAAAATCCCACTATTTTGAGATTTGTTGCTTGAGTGAGATGAAACTTACAAAACTTTGCAAGGCAGCTACAGAACATCCCTGATCATTCATGCCTTCTTAAATAACTGGCATTAAATGGAAAACATTAACTTGTTTCTTTCCTTTTGAAACATGTCAGCTTGTCGCAGCATCGCTGCTCCAGCCCGTCTGCTTCTGTGTCTAAAGTGCGTCGTACCTGCCAACGTGTAGCAGCTGTTTGAACATGCTGTTCACACTGATTTCACCATTTACACTCAATTTATGAAAGAAGACAACATTTGATTGACAGTAAACATGTCAAATTCACAAATACAGTAAACAGTAACTAATACAGGCAACTTGTTTTGTCACCCAGTCCCCAGACTCCCTTGAAAAATTGTTCAATTTTGTGAGTTTTTGAGTAAAAAGGATCATTATAAACTTTGTGAAAGACTGTGAATGAAAAATTCTTGATTACTTGAGTCTTCTTGTAAATTCGGCAAATATTATACATGAAGTCATTCCTTCTGTGTGTAAGAAACATCATGTGCATTTGTCCAAGCGATGATTGTGTTTATTTGAGTACAGAGTGGGGAAGTGATCACTCGAGGATGCATGTTAATGCCAGCGTCTTTTATTCAAGCAAATACGGTAAAGCCTGGTTAGCAAGCTGCAAAGTAGCCTGTGGATTGTAAGTGTAAACCTGTTTGAAGCCTTAAGACTGTCATCACGGTCATCGCCATGCTGGTTTTTAGAGCCAGAGGTGACCGTATGTGGATGAGAGGGTGAAGCTGTGGAGATTATTGTGATTGGATTAGCAATTTGTCATTCAAAAGGTAGCCGTGCCCTAAAGCATACCCTGTTTTAGCAGCTATTTCACTCTAAATGGGACCAAAATTTACAAAACAAACATCACGCCATCTATCTATCTATCTGTCTATCGATCTATCTGATCGGCAGTTAAGAGTCATGCTGCTCATAGCTGCCTGTTACTGCCTCTCCTCCTGCGGGTGTGTGAGGTTAGGGCAGTCGGGCTTCGGGGGGCTGACTGATACAAATGGAGTGTCCTGTTAAGAGCACCGGGGTGTTTAAGTGTGTAATCATTTGTTGCCTCCCCGTAGACCCACTAGCCAGACGGCAAAGAAGTCAACGCTAAAAGAATCGTGAAATCCCAGCAATTCGAGAATGCACCCAGAGGAATCTCATTAAGGAGCTCCACACGTCGATGGCGCAGCTTCACACTGCTGTTTTTCTTACAGAGCAGGAGCAGTCCACGGAGGATTTAACTGGATAATGGTATTGGTTTCACATCAGTGCGGGAGCAGGAAGACCACAGTGGATAAGCTGTAGGGACAGCCTCACTCTCTCCCACCTCTCCCTTCCTCTCTCTCCCCGGTCTCCCACTCCTTGACTGAGTAATTATTCCTTAAGCCCACCTACCCAGGCAACAAAAATAGAATTGATTTCCCATTATGTGAAGCATCACTCCTGCTGGGGAGGTCCTGTCAGGGTGACCAGGCAGCGAGCAGACACGTCTAACCCGAGAGCCTGGGACTGGCTGTGAGCTGCTGCACGGGGCTATCGATGTGATCCTGTGCTTCATTTCCCAAAACAAAGCAGACACGCTGTTGTTACACCTTCCTGCCCCAGAACAGGCTCTTCACCGCAATCAGAAGAGTGCTCAGAGAGAGAGAGGCAGCCAGGCCTCCACCACCACCACACACTGCTGGATTTATTGACTTAAAGGTGTGTGAGTTTTCAAAGGTCTTTGCTATAATACAATGTCAAAGTTAGGATTGACTGCGACGGAGCTAAGCCAACATGATTCAGTCTAATGTCACAGGTAACAGATGATACCAAGTGACTATTTTACTTGGATTTTCAAAGATATGGGAGAAAGTGACGGACCAAACCATCCACAGAGACATTTACTAGTGATAATTAGGCCTCTGCTGTAAGCATAATGTATTCACATTTACATTAATACATATGGATCCCTTGTGCTTGTTCCATGGGTGCGGTACAGCCCGCTTACACCACACCATGCTGTATGTATTTCCACTGTGACCTCACGACTGTGTAAACCCATGCATTTCAACCGATGCCAAACCCAAGCTACATTTAGCGCTAAACCGACTGGCTCAGCAAGTGTTCCTGCTTTGGCAACTTGCATAAAAGCTCTTTTCTCAAAAGTCTCACTGTGCTCAGCTCAGCTTGTAGCTTCTAACTGAATTTTGGAGTTTAGTTTCACTCCCACATTCTCGCTCGCGCCGTCAGATATCAGCCTTCTTTTGTGAAGATGTATTACTAATGGAAACAGAACATTTCCTGCTGCTGCTCCACGTTTCAATAACCCAGTGGGAGGCTCGTCTTGTTGGAGAAGTGCAGCGGGGTTTGTCAAGTTAGCAGAACTTATTTTTGTGGTGTCACTGTTGAATGAAAATGCCATCCCGTACTATATGTACCTGACTTTTGTCGTACGCCTGCAGTTTGGTTAGGTTTAGGCAAGAAATCGATCGTTAGTTTAGGGAAACATCGTGAGTTGGGTTAAAATAACTACAAAACTCTTAGGTTGAAGTCTACTTTATAGCTTCAATAAAGAACAAAGAACAAGAAAATGAAGGAAATAAATAAAAAAAGAGTTGTGATGTGCAAACTAGCATTAGTTTATTTCTTGTTATGACTCAGCTCATATTGTGACTCACAAGCTTATGAATGCCTGGATTGAAACAGATGTTGAGTGGTTGAAACAAACCCCACACAGTCAGTGATGGCAAAGAAAATGTATAAAGTATTGTCATCAGGAATTAGAAACATCTCACATGTCGGCCAAAGAAGGTCACAGAAACCTTTTTAGCTTGTTAAGAAGCCGATGTGTCTTCAGGGCACAAATATCCAGACTTTGTAATCAATAGCTGCCTGTTTTTCTCTCCTCTAATTATACAGCTGATGGGAGAACTGAAGTTCAGGCTTTGCTTTTATAAAAAGAAAGAAGTCATGTTTTTCTTTTGAAGCAAAGAAAAACTCCACATTTTTATTGCTTTATGATAATGGAGTTGGCATTCAAAAGCACCCCTCTCTCAATATCGAGGCTCTTCAGCCTCTGTTCACCGTGATGCTCTGAGGTTTATTACTAAAAAACACTGCCAGTATCCATCATCGTGCTCTGTATGGTTGAATTGGCTCCCTCTTACTTTACTTCATGCATTTATTTGATGTTTTTATAGACCTGTTTTTCATATTCCTTGTAATATTTGACCAGCTGTACCTCCTCTTTTTGATCTCATCTGCTTCACTGATCCTTGATTATTCACCCTTTTTGTCATTTAACCTCGATTTTCTATTTCCTGCTCTCATCTCTGCTTAAAAAGATCTTGTGAAATATCAGCAATGCACTTTACCTGTCAAATATCTGTGACACAGAAGTCTAAGGTTGTCGTCGTATTGAGAAAAATCTTAAACTTATTAGCCTGTCTATTGTTCTTGATGATAAACAGTACCAAATACTGGACGGCCTGAACATAGAGAGCTGGTAAACTAAACAGTAAATGGTTTCTACAAATAGAGTTTCCTAGTGTTGGTACGTCAAGCAGCTTGAAATAATGAAACATTTTTAACGTCATACTTTGCCGTAATCTCAGTCAGTCAAATGAGACCTCGCTGTCTCATTATTGATTGCTGTAGGATGGACTCAGCTAAACTCTGCTTTCATCCCATTTCACAGCCACACTGTCCTCCTAAGCAGGTGCCAATCACAGCGGGGCTAACTCGCCCGGAGCCCTGAGCGGCTGGAACTCATTAGAAAAAGCTGGGCATGTTTTGCTGCCGGCACAGTCCCTGTTCATCCAGAACCCAATGTGAGTCATTCCTCGGGGCGTGGAGAGGTTAATCAGCAGGGCAAAAACAATGAGCTCAGGTCCTGCAGGTAGGGAGGAGGAGGAGGAGGAGGAGGAGGAAGAGGAGGGTGGATGATAGTCTGTGTCCGTGCATGTGCGAAGGACGGCGCGGTGGGTCGACTGTGAAATGAGGAAATGCATCAGGAAATGCACAAGGACATCCAGAATGCTTCACATTTCTGTGTATGCAGCAGATTTTTGTAATGCACAGAGAGTCACAGTATACTGCGTGTTATGGACATGGTTGAAATTCAACATCAGTTACAAGTGAAAGGTCTCATGTTTAAGTAAGACAGCACCGTGACCTCTGAACCCTTTGGGACGCATTTTTTCATTTTCATTCCTCTCTTTGTGTTGCACAGCTTTCATTAGGCAGGGGAATGCATACTGTGTGTTCAGAGCAGCACACTGCCTGAAGGTCCAATAAAGTGAGCGACGTTGGTTCTAGCTGCTGAAAGTATCACAAAGCTCAATCACAGAGAAGTGTTGTCACGGTACTGTTGATCATGTGGCTCTTCTAATCTTTTTAATGTTATTGGACCGAATGGCTCAAATTCTGATCGTGAAACGAGTCCATACGAGGCGGTTGTGACGCTCAAAGGAATTATCTATACCTGCGTCTTTCACAATCTAAGCTTATGGTAAAAAATCTGCATCATGTGACAGAGTAATTACACCATAAAAAGCCCGGCGCTTGGTTGTGACATCACAGCTGTACAGTCACAGCCCCGTGCACAGCCGTGGCTGCAAAATCATGGCAGAGTTGATGCAGAAACACGGTGGGCAGTGCCTGCTCGGGCCTGTGAGAGCTGACCAATCAGAGCCTTTTCGGGAAGATGGGCCTTAAAGAAACAGGCACTAAACTCAGACAGAGGATGAATAGAGGTGCTGCAGCTATGTGAGGAAAATAAAGTTGTTTTTGAACATTAAAGCATTTTCTGGTACCTTAAAATAAAAGTATGAACATGAAAATTGTCATAATATGCTGCCTTTAACGTTATTTCCTATCAAGTCTCAATAGCTTTAAAAAAGAAAAATGCAGAAACTAATGAACCTTTGCAGGTACAAATTAATACGCCCTGAAATATAAAAGTCAGAATTGAAATTGAGTGGAAACACAAGGAAATTGAGGAAACGTGTTTTAGTTCCGCCTTGGGAGTTTTTTTGTTCTGCTTTCAGGCCGTTTTTACTTCACTTTTTCCATCCATGTAATGTGGGAACTGATCTAAAACATAATGGAGAGCATATAGCAGTTGGATACGTACACCACGGCCCATTTTAACCGCTAATGGCCCGGGCCGAGTGTCGATTCGAGGCCAGTCCAGCTGTAAGACTCGGTGTGGTTAGCCTTTTATGAGACACTCAGTGGACAAGCCTTTGGCCCCGGCCCATACCAGTCTCACCACATTTCCCTGGCACCGCCCCGCACATATACGAGGACAAAAATATTGACCAGGAAACACAGTCATGAAACAGAATGATTGAAATAAGACAGCAGGAAATGGTCTATACATTTTCTGATGACTAGAGACAAGTGAAATATCAGAACAACCTCGCTCACACTCCAGCCTCAAGGATTTTGAAAAACTAGTCGATAGCATCCGCCTACCTTTTCTCCAGCCCTCCGCTTCACCTGCTGCAGCTGCTGGACACGTTCATTAGCATATCTGGTCATTTTCCCCTCGTTAACATGCACCAGTCTTGTTCGCTCCGGCCTTCGGTTATCAGGCTGCACCATATGCTGTGTAGGTGGTAGCGAGAGAGTCTAGACACAGATCCTGTGGCAACTCCATCCTCTGACCCCCCTGAGACTTTCCTCTTAGTTTGACAGCTTCACGACACGAGTGTATTCATCCAATTCTATTTTGATAACCCGACTCTCCTGGGTCTTCTGTGTGTGTGTGTGTGTGTGTGTGTGTGTGTGTGTGTGTGTGTGTGTGTGTGTGTGTGTGTGTGTGTGTGTGTGTGAAGGTGCCCGTATGTGTCTGAAAAGGCTAATGATGCACATTCTCCTCTACAGGCATTAGTCATTCCTTGGCAAACGTGTGATGTCTGAACTACACTCACTTGTGTTAGTGAGTGAATGATTGTGTTAACTCTTCTTTTCACGTTTATTTGACTTCAGGATTTTTTTTCGAGCACACATAAAGTCATTTCGTCTGACTTCCTGTCTCTGTCTGGCTCAACGTCTTCATTCGGTTCATAGTACAGGGCAGCCAGATGCATATTTCTTCTCTTCTCTGTCTCTCTGTCTGTCTCTCCCAAGGTCTCAGGTCTTTTCTCACATTTATAAATTGACTGTTCTCTGATCGTTATTGATGCTACGCCTGCTGAGCTGTCCTGTCCACTACACAGACACAAAGATATTAATGGTAGCTTAGAAATTGTGATCATTTTTGAGGCGATGATCCTTGACCTCATACAGAACAAGACAGAAAGCTGGCGTCTCATCTGTAGTTGGAGAAAATCATATTGACTGAAATGACGGTTGCTAGGAGATTTTAATCAGCTGTGGAAAAGGAAGCTTACTAACTTTAACTTCACACGCTGTTTGCAAGCTTAATGTGACTTGTATGACAATAATACGCTCGTATGAGCTCTGAATGATGCAGAGAAACTGAGGCTAAAGCTAACAGAGCCCAGGTAAGCATCCCTGCAAGCTGAAAAGCCATTTATAACAAGGGTTTCTCAAACCTAATCATGTCCGGGACTCCTAAATGGACACAAATTGGACCCCCGTTTGATAAGATTGTGTCCCAGGGTCCCCCGTCTGATAAAAATATTGCTTTTAGATGTGTTATTGCAGAAAGGACAGATGAGGACAAGGATAGAATCATAGTGTAAACAAATCATTTTCCTTTTTACTGCGGCCCCCAGGATCCCATCAAGGACCCACACATTTATAAGACATGGAAATAAAGCACCAGTACTGTTCTTGTGCTCCAGATGAGATCTAGTCAGCTGCTGTTTCTTGGTACAGTATTATGAGGAAAAAGGTGAAACTGAACTGTTTCTTGTACCAGATGTTTACTACAAATCAGGGATAGATAAAACATTGACATGAAATTTCGTACACACATTCAGTCCGCACAGGATGAAGACTACTGACTTCAGTGATCCTCTGAACCTCTTCCCTTAGTGATGTCTCAACAACTATTGGATGGATTGGCTTTAAATTCAGTACAGTAACTTGTGTTCTCCTCAGGATGAAGTGTAATCATTTTGGCACAGTACATGTGTATACCTACATTTCATGGAGGACGTTGTAACTGCTAAACCTCAACATGTTTGTGTTCTCATTTTGAGCATGTTAGCGTGCTGATGTTAGCATTTAGCACCACTGTGCAGTACAGTCTCACAGAGCACTAGCATAGCTGTACACTCTTAGTCTTAGTTACACATGAGCAATGGTTTTTGAGGATAAAGACTTAATGATACAACAAGATAATTAGCTAATAATATGCTAATATCTCTTGCACAAACAGCCCTTTCACTATTGCACCATTATTTTTGTTTTTTGGGAAGGCGCGAATAAGATGGAGCCTCCGGACCCTTTACATAAGAAGAGTCACCACTACAGAACGTGCACACTGCTTCAGCATGTGGAGAAATTGAAGACTGACAGGCCTGCAGCGTCTGGTTACAGCCGCTTGGGGATTGGTCAGTTAGTGAGCGGTCAGAAACGTCTTTATGGTTTGCACTGATTTTTTTTTGGCTCTGCAGAAAATAAGACATCCAAACACGCCCTCGGAGGTCATATGCTTCTTTTTGTGTTTACAACATGTTTTAGAAGAGCAGTTTCTGTCACTCATGCTGATGTCGGCTGGCTCACAGTTCTCCCTCATAAATCATTGAATTGAACACAGACGTCTTTTTTACAGCTAATAAATATATATCCAATGTCAACTGTACTTCCTCAACAAATCATCCAACATAAGTCGTGTTGTTGCCAAATAACCACTCGGCCCCGTGCGTTCCCACAGTGACCTCATTCTCTTCTATATTTATCGATTGTCTGAGGTCAGTTTTCATAAAAACATCAATGAAGCTTTGACTAACATGGGAATCGATACATAACGACTGACTGACAGAACTTCTCCTTTGAAAGCATATGTCATAAAAACAACAGATGGAGCATGTAGGCTCTAGGAAGACTTGTGGTCAGATTCATGTTCCTATTAATTTGTCAAAATAATGACTGATTATTTTACTCCAAAGGGTTGATGGGATTCAACTTAGTGTATGCAATCATACGTCCGTTCTCCACACCCCTCCCTCGTCTGTGGGAGGGAGCAGTTGGACCTCACCCACCAGCAGCAGAGCAGTTACCAACGTGACATCAGATCTCACCTGCAGGGGCTCCGTGATCTCAGCTCAAGCCAGATTTCAGATAGAGGGGCCGGGCTGCCCAGACAGGCTGCTTGGACGTGGGCCAGCCGCACAAGCTGTGAAAAGGTCCTGCGGCCTCCCTCACATTTCGCAAGCGTTACATTTGTTCTAGCTTCTCTCCACTTCCCCCGCCATCTGTGGTCTTAATGAAGCTGTCAAGAAGCTGTCATTCACTCATGAGTGGCTGTGCCTCACAGCACGATGGCTAACATTTAGCCAACAGGGAGTCAGCAAAGCCTTGAGCTGCGGCATAAAGTTCCAGAATCGCTGCGTAAACGACTTCATATTCACCAGACGTCATCGGCTGCCAGCGACTTTTTTACCTGTGATGATGATGATGATGTTACAAGCCGGGTGAATTAAAGAACAAAGACGGGCCGTTGTTTGTGCCCCTTCTTGGGAGAATAAACTCTGAAGGCGTTTTGACTGAATGACTAATGACAAATCACAGCATGTCATAAAGGTTTGGACCGCAGTGGGATGGAAGTCGTGACGAACAAAAGAGGAAGTCCTACTGTTGGTGGCGGAGGAGTCATGACAACGGGCGACCGCTGAGGGGCTGATGAATGACAGAAGGGATTTTGATTCTTGTTCACATGGTGTCACACATGGCCACAACAGAACCGGAGGCTTTGTGGCGCTCTGTGTGTCCACGCCCTCCTGTTTATTGACTGCCAACGTTCATTGTCTTACAGGGAAAGTGGCCCCTCCCTCCGACTAAAGGTAATTCACCAAAGACAGTCTGGAGTTAGTGAGGAAGGAAGGGTCGGGGATCTGGGTTTATTAGCTTCGATGCTGCGGTCGCTTTAATAGCACATGCTCTGTAATGTCATGAGCTAAAATAAAAGCATTATTTCACTGAGCAAACAGGATTTCAGGGATTTTCCAGCAGAGTTTCAATCTTTATAAAATGACTAAAGTGAGAGCTGATGAAAGTTTTGGACCTGATTCGGAAACCGACCCACAGAAAACCTCCTCAAACCAGATGTGCATGTGTTATTATTCTTTTTAAAAAACAGACGTTCAATCCAAAAGTGGTGTGAGGACAGACCGCAGATATGTTGAAACTTTACATTTCTTTATGTCGCAGCTTTACGTTTCTTTAGGTTCAGTTTTCAACTTCATGATGTGACAGCACCGTGGTGTGGTTGATTTTAGGCACAAAACCCACTTGGTGAGGGTCACTAACATGGCTCGACTTGTCCCGAGGTCTTGTTCAAGTCAGCCAGCTTAGTCAGCACAAACAGAAGTCGTCCCAAGATCTCCTTGAAAATATCCAGTGGTGTAAGGCTTAAAAATGTTGCAATGCCGTGGTCCCACGTTAAAAATGTTCAGTAGTTTCACTTATAAATGTTGTAACTTGAACTGTGGTCGGTGGCTTGGCGATGGTTCTCGCTTGCTGCAGCTCCACCACCATCGCCTCCACCTCCAGACATGAAAGTGGCGAGTTAAACGCCTCCTGCATCATGAACCGTCTGCATTGTATGTTTTTACATGTCCATGGAAACAAAAACGACTCTCTTAATTGCTGTTTTAATTCAGTTTTTGTCTCTCACGACCATCATTCCCACACTAATGTCATAATCACCCTCAGGCTGCTCTTCATGATGAGGACTTGAGGAGGAAAAAGAAAAAAAAATGACAGATTTGGAGACGAGTTCAATGTCCTTAAGCGGAGACTTTTAACCATGAGAAAGTGTTGCGGCTGTCGCTTTTTCCACCGGAGCTCGTTTGGGATTGTGTGAGGTGGAGGAGTTGGAGGCTTTTTCGCAAGATGCACGGTTGCCAAATGGGGATGAGTAAGCAGTCCCAAGAGCCAGGGGTTGTTCTGGGCTATAAGGAGTGTGGCCTCACTGACGTTAGCCAGCGCTCTCCTTTTATAGAGGAGAAGGGCAGCACAGAGCCAAAAAGAGGCCGAGTGAGCCAGCCAAAGCTAGCAGCACATCTCAGCGACTGTGGCCCATTCTCATCCGCAGGCTGCTAAGCCTGGACAGACACCCGCAACCGCAGAGCTGGAGTGGACCGCCGCTCGGTCCCTTTCATTTAACCGATCACTCTCTCATTTCTCCGACTCCGGCTTCTCTCTTTCGCTCTCTGCACATCTGTCTCTGTCAGTTTCTCCCTCCACCTTTGGCTTCCTCTCTATCTGTCTTTTTTTTTTCTCTTTGCACTTTTTTTTGGCAACCCAGCGTGTCAATCTGCTAAACCTATTAAGTATTACTAAGAGGGCAAAAATGTGGCGTAATGAAATAACACAGGGAATAACACCCTGTCGTGGGTGAAGATGAAACTGCTCTATTTATGAGCGCTGAACAAATAAACTAGCTTTGATGGGTGCGCCTGGACTACGTCTGCCACAGAGCAGTGACAGGGCCCCAGAAAGCAGCACTTTTCTGTTCAACAAAGCTCGAAGGAAAATCCATTTTAATCCCATAACTGAGGTCTGTATGAACAAAGAACATCATGGTTGGCTTTTAGCTTGGCGATGTTTCTGCCCACTCTGCCCGAGGCACTGATGTTTGTGTCCAGGGAGGAGTTTACGTCACAATGTCTGGTGCTGTTCTTCAACACTCAGGTTTTATGATTTAGCAGTGACATGTTAGCATGTTTGAGTTGAGCTGTTGGTCGTAAACCTTCTAACAGTCACACTCAGATATACATTTGCAAAAACATGTGTTTCTGTTTCCACATTAAGCAACTTTTCAGTTTATTAAAGCATCATTATGTCACTTTTTACGGTACAGTGTCTTGTAATAGGGTGAGTGGTGTCTATGTAACTTCAGTGAGAGGGATCACAGCGTCACACACGTTTACTTCAAGATTTTGATTTTCAACACAACACTGTTGTGACGTAATGATTGTTGTTGGCAGTTAGCACCTACAGTACATCTAAAAAATTGTTACAGACCTGGGGTTTGTATTTACGACAGTCAAATCGAACAAAATGCCAATTTCTACATGATATTGCTTTTAAAAAAACGTTTTCTAATATAATACACACAATATATAATACATCTTGTAACAACATCTGTATCCAGCAGAGCGGTGAGAAGACAACACGGCAACGCTGAAACAAACTGTCCGCTCCTCGACCTGACAGACTGATTGTTTGGAGAGCGAGATGATTGATCATGCCTTCGTGTTGGAAAGCCTCGTCACCAGCGTATGGAGTTACTTATGCATACGTCGCTACCATAGCAACCCCAAAATCAGATCTGATTTGAGAAACAGATGTGTGAACACAGCCTCAGATACATTTTATCATCAACAAAAATATAATCGTTAGAGGGAAGATTTTATTCTTAGCTCAACTTCCAGCGTCACTTGAAATCAATATTTGAAGAGCACCAATCGATCAGTCAATAATTTTTTACGAGATTGGCACCTAGTGTATATAATCAGTGACACAAACTCTATTCAATGAGGGGAATAAGGACAAACAGCCACAGATTGATTGTGCCAAGTTTTTCTTGCAGCAAATTTGATTGTCACTGACAGAAGAAAATATGTACTGTCTATTTATTTTTCGTACAGACAGCTGACACGCTGGAGTTTGATTAAAGGCAGATTTTTTATAGCATCGACAGTAAATTACAGCTTTTATTGTTCGAATCAGAGAGCAGAGGCTCGTCTCATCCGCTGCGGAGGCAGAGATACTGATCCCGGATCTGTCAGAATGTCTTCAGTGGACGAGAAATGTGTCGCAGCCAGAAGAAACGCTCCTGCTGTTCGCTCTCGAGCACCGTCACTGCTGCTCTTTCCACCTTGAAAGCGAAGCCAGGCATGTTCTCCGACAACCGTCGAAAGACATAATGAGAATAACTGGCGATGTAGCATGAAGCGCGAGTACTGTTGCCACGGTAACCTGTAAATACTGGTAAAGAGCAGCGGTTATAGAATATTTGAAGAGTCCAGATACACTGGACACGACTGGAAAGGGTCAAAGTCATTGACCGTGAGGCAGAAGATGTTCAAAAGGCTGTGCACATGTGATGCAGCAGGCTGTCCTTCAGCAGATACTAAAGGTTTTTATTTGCTCCTTCATACGACACAACCAAGGTCTAGTCAAGAACACTGAGCCATTTATATCAGGTGGACTACTTGAGATACAACATAATAAACTTAATGTAAAGTGGACACATGTTTTCTTTTCTGCAGAGACTGATATCATCACATGTTGCGTAAGTTAAGTCAGAAGCTGGAAGCACAAAGTGTTTATAGCCTAGCTTAGCATGCTAGCATGAAGACGGGAGCGTACCTATGTTCCCCGGGTCCTATGTTCCCCGGGTCCTATGTTCCCCGATCGGGGAACCCTATCCCTAACCTAACCCTAACCCTAACAGCGGGGAACATAGGACCCTTTTTCAAAAAAAAGGTCCTATGTTCCCCGGTCACATACAAAGCGGGGAACATAGGCCCTGGGGAACATAGGACCCGGGGAACATAGGGATGATCCCCATGAAGACGGTGCTCCCGGTGACAATGCTAACATGCTGCTGATTAGCACACATGTTCACCAGTTTAGTTTAGCATGTTAGCGAGCAACACTTCCAGTTAGCACTTAACACAAAGTACAGCTGAGGCTGCTGGGAATGTCGTGCAACGCTAATCCTGTAAGATAAGAAGTCAGGGGATCGTCAAAGTCAGCGTGAGTCTTCCTGAATGTACAGAAAAAAATCATGGTTATCAGTTGGTTAAAAATGACATGTATTCAAGCTGACTTTCTTATCACAACATGTCTGCCAAGCCACAGACCACTGTTCGAGACGGCGTTTCAACATTTGTAAGCAGGAAACCATTGATTACCTTTAACAAGACGTCTGGACCTTTTCCGTCTGTTTGTAGCAACACAACCAGATATTTTTTGCTCAGACCGCGAGATAATTTTCAGCCGTGTTCATGGTGACAGAATTAGTTTAGCCAAAACATTTCCTCAACCTAACCAAGTGTTTTTGTGGCTAAACCTAACCAGACCAACATGATCTGCAACATGATCTGCAGTATTAATACAGTCTGGGGAGGACAGTTCAGGCTTCAGTTTTGGTCTCACCAAAGTATCAGATTTGACGGCTTCAGTGTGACCACCACCAGTATTGAACTACCTCTGACACTTTTAACTTTTCTGTTAGTATAGTGCCATTGTCGACCAGTATCGATCTTCTCAGCTGTGTTTCTCTCATTACTTTCTGAAGCATAGCCAACTAAAGGGCGCTTGGACAGTGCAGATCTCCAAGCACAACCACAATATTTCAAAATATGGTTGTGTCGACCTGAAGCCTCGTCATCTCATCTGAGCATTTATTACCTACACTAATGTAAACCATTAACTGTACTGTAGTATGTACTATTCAAGTGCTCCATGTGTCAGCTGCTGCAGAGGATTACTGGTCCAGTACCTGTGACTGTGGATCAGGATATGGAGTCAATGTATTTCTACAACTGACTTTAGCATCTGCTGGATTTGAAAAAGTCAGGCCCAATGTCCTGTCTTAAAGTGAAGAAAGTGAAAAATAATTTGTGTTTCTCCAAAATGTAATGGGTTCCTCTTTGGCCACTTCCTACAAGTCTTATTAAAAGCAGACTAATATCATGTTTGTCATTTTGCTGACAAACAAACAAACAAACCTAAAAACTTAAGCTCTTGGTGGATTAATAATCAACAAAATGGCAAACTAATCCTTTACTTAAAGTCAGTCCTCCATCAGTTTACCCTTACGTTCTTCCACCCTTTCCTCCACCTCTCAGTTATTCCTCTCCTGCCTGCATGGCATCGTCCCCGCCTTAGCTGTAGCTCTTGATGCCAGCCCAGGGCTCAGGAGATAATGCTTATAGCTACAGGACAGATTTATTCCAACATGGCTGGCCGTGTACACGGCCAAAAGGATCCTCAGCGCCTCCCGGAGCACCGCTGTCCTCTGGAGCGATGAGGACAAAGAGGGGGAGTGAGCTGCCGGGGGCCTCAGCAGCACCAGAGTGTGCACTCAGTGGCACGGCAAGAGAAATCATACCTTTCCCAGCAGCTCCTTCTTTCTCATTATACAACTCCCTCACTCTGTCTGAGGATCCTCTCCCTCTCTCACACACACTCACACACACACATATAGAGGTCAGTCAGCCATACAGATTACAACACCCACTGAGGGGGTTGAGGACGGGTTCTTGCCTGACACTGAAAAGAGCTCTCACTATTACACTGTTATTTTTGGAGCACCTTTGTCTGATCATCTGCTCGTAATTCTCTGTAGTCACCACTGTAGCCTTCGGATTAGCCAGAGAGGCTGCCTGTGTATATAAATTACTCCGCAGCAGACATGTGACATGACATGCAGAACGTTCAGGACCGTTATCATGCACGGGAGAACGATTTATTTGGCCCGTCGTGATCAAACTCTGATAATTATAGTCAACAAAGCCCAGAGTCCTTCTCTTTTTCAAGTCATGTGATCTGTAGAAGCACAGAGGACATTTCCAAAGTTAGGATTTAAAGGAACAAATCACCCCAAAATTAAAATTTGTTCACTATCTTCTCACCCCGATGTCTGGGGACAGTGAAGTTTCGTAGTCCACAAAACATTTCTGGAGCTTCACAGCAGAACTGTGTTGCAGCATTCAACTAAACACCTGAAGTAGCTGGGGACTTGTTTTAAAACGTAAAAAAATAACTGAAAGAAACTATCTCTGTACAACTCGTCAAATTGATGTGAAAAACGTTATTTGAACTTGCAACTCGCAGTCGAGCTCGTGCTAATGATTTTAGCTTAACAGCTAAAGTGAAGATTTCAACTTAAAAAAATGGTGTAAATGAGATATTTTCTAATAAATCTGTGATCTCAGGGCTTCTGTAGGCTTGGATTATGCCAGACAAGCTGTATGGAGCCATTTTATGTTGTTTTTTTTTTTAACATTTTAAAACAGGTCTCCAGCTACTTCAGCTGTTTAGGAGAATGCAGCAACACTGTTTTGCTGTGAAGCTCCAGAAATGTTTAACGGACTACAAGATTTCACCTGATTTTCCATCAGCACAAGGTCGAGCAGAACAGTTCCTGTAAGGCGCATTGTTCTTATAAACCTGTAAACCTTTTCTGTCTAAGTGTTCTCCTCGGTGCCTTTATTGAAATATAATCGTGAGCAAAACGACATTTTTATTACATCAATAAAAATATAAATTAAACGAGCCTAAACTGGCCGAGGCTTTGTTGACTCATTCATACAACCTTTAACAAAAATGAGCCTGTGAATTTCCTGCAACATTCAGATCAACACAGGAAGTCTGAGAGTTATTTTTTGATGGTAACTAATTCTCTTTCCAACCCAGTAACTTTCACTCGGGTTTGTATCACTCATGGGTTAAGCATAGGTGAAGTAGCTCTCCTGACAAATCTGAAAAATCCCTCCTCAGGAAATGGGTCAACATTAATCCCAGATCTTTACAACTGTTTTTGGCAGGCAACCACAAATTGAGTTCAGAAAATCCTTGTGGGCGCTGTATGTGAAATACATGAAGAGTGTTGTTTAACCTCGTCCTGTAAGCTTCTGCTACTGTAAGCTCGTGGAGTAACTGTGTTTCTTAAAATGTCGGTTCATTTTTTCAGGTGCGAAGCTGCTCTCATCGAAGCAGCTGCCTAAAAAACAAGTCACTGGCAGGCGGACTGGTTTTGCATTAGCTTGATTGCAGCTCATGAGCTGTTGATTTGGGTTTTTCATTTCAAAATAATGCTAAGCTATCATTAAAATCAATTATGTGTGATGAAGGGCTTTTTCAAGTGGATTTTTATTTTATTCCACTCTTCTCTCGACCCGGAGGTTGGGAAGGCGCGTGAACCTCAGCCCTGCCTCGGGCTCTCTAATTCAGACTGTAATTTTAAAAAAGTGACCAGGAACAACAGAGCAGAGACCTGCGGAGATAAATAATAAAAAAATAATAAAAACTGGGATGAGCCTGAGCAACGAGCATTAGGTCTACCTCCTGTGTCTGGCATCTCCTGGGAACTCTTGCAGAGCAACAGATGGTAAACTCTGAATGACTCAGCCGCCGCTCGTTCATGCATGGTCCTCTACTGCCACCTGCTGGACACATACAGGAAGGATTAACAGCACTCTGGCGTTAAAAAACAATAGAAAAAGTTTCCTAAACAGACCTTATTTGCTGTCATGTGAAATTCTTAATGAAAAGTGTAATTATGAAGCATCCCTCTATCTTCAGACAGGTTCAGGAATGGCTTAATGAATCAAATCAGCTCAATAAATGAAGTTTAGACATCCATTGTGAATGATCATGAAGAGATCTGCTCACAGGCATCGGGCTCTAATGATAAACACATGTGAGTCTTCCCACTATCTGGGCCAATTATAGACAGCAGACACTAAACAATCTATCACGGCCGTATAGAAAAATGACCCCCCTGATACAAAAGGAGGATGAAAAATGACATGGAATGTGAAGAGGTGAGAGCAGATGGATTATGAACTATAAATGTGTAACAAATGAACCGAGCAGGGGGCTCAGGACTGCCAGACCCGCTCAATCAATCACCGCTCTAACAAGACAAGTGGGCAGCGTGTTGTCGTCCGGGGAGAGAAAAGACTCGCAGGCGGCAACTTCCACGCTCGGAGGAGGAGAGTGGCACACACGATCACACATGTCGATGTAAGAAGAGGCTGAAGGGTGAGAGCGCTCGCAGAGGTTGTCTCTCTGCGGGTTGTTTGTTGTGTGGCTTTGTGAGGTTATAACCTCAATATGAACCAGCCCTCTGTCGTGTTTTATTTTCCCCATCTTATATTTCTCTCCTCTTCTTTTGTCTGTCTAGACGGATGGCAGCGGTGGTGTCTATTTGATGGACCATGTTTCCAAGACAATAAACCCTGAAGAAGACTTTTTTGCTTATGAAGGTCCCTGACTGTCTAAGGAAAGGTGCTGCAAAGCCTCTCTTCTGATCTCCTTTAGCAGAGGGTGCACTGGACCATCCTCCATGGAGGGAAAGGAGATGATGCCATGTCACAGTTTCTTGCACCAGCATTTAAAGTGATGCTACGATCGTCCAGCGTTGCATGATTGCGTAGCCTGGTGTAAGTGCATGCAGATTCTCCTAAAAGCGTGATACGCCTTGCGTCAGTCCTCATAATTTCTCCTTCACATCTTTCCTTTTTCTTCTGAAAGACACAGGACGTACATTTTATGACTGTTTCGACCGCAGCCTGCATGTAGCACTAGCAGCTTTTTAGGTTCAGAGTGAAAAGTCTTCATAACTCTTGAGTCTAGTTCCATGAAATTAGCTACAGATACTGGTGGTTCCCTGCAGGATGAAGTGTAATAAACTGGTAACTCCTTGACTTTTCCTCCAGCGTCACAAACAGGTCAGAATGTATCCACTGGTTTAGTTTAGCCTCGCCCATATTAGCCTGTTTAGTGCTGAAGCTCAGGTGAGGGGGAGTGAGGTGAGTGGAGGGCAGAGGGGAACAGAGGAAAAGGGAAAGTCCGAGCGTATCTGGTGGACGAGTACGAGAAGTGGGAAATGGCTGGAAGGAGGTAGGAACACTGG
This sequence comes from Pagrus pagrus, assembly GCF_965226575.1. Lineage (NCBI taxonomy): Eukaryota > Metazoa > Chordata > Actinopteri > Spariformes > Sparidae > Pagrus > Pagrus pagrus. The sequence continues at coordinate 3,125,274 of NC_140193.1, forward strand.
TATATTCGGATAATAATGGGAAACTAAATTTGCTTTAGTGTGAAGACACCTTGAGGGTTTCATCAGATCAGAACAAAGCAGGTTTTTGCTAACCTTGTTAGCCTGATAGACACCAACATATGGCCACATTTGTGAACCCAGACGACAGCAGAACAAAGAATAAAGCCGTTATGAGTCTTTACCTTCTGCGGTCATGAAATAAGCTGTTCTAGTTTGAGCCTCAGGTAAAAACACAGGTTTCTTGGATCGTCTGCTTTTTCTCAATGATTTAATGTAGCGGACTGTATTATTTTCATTATGGGATATTAATGACTATTACAGAATCATACCCTGTAATCCGACAGTGGGCAAATGCCATCTGGAACGATGAATTTAGTTAATGGAAGAGGAGGGTAAATATTTAACTGGAAGCTGAATAAGGCTTTAGTCCATTTCTGTCTTTACCTTCCCTCACCTCTCCGTCTGTTCACACACCTCTCACCCTAATCCTCTTTGCTCCTGACAATAGACTTATTCAGTGTCCAAACAGACAATGTCTTTTAGTCGCTCGGTTTGGCCTTCATCCCCCCACCCCCCCCCCGTGCCGCCACTCTGCCTCCTCATCGTCCCTGTAAAGATGACCTCATCGTCCAGCCGGGGCCCCCACCTCCCAGACGGTGCTCAGGGGCCCGGGGGACTCGAGGGGTTGAAGTGCCACATGCAGCCGTGTCCAATAAACACATTGTGAGTGCAGGCTGTGCTGTCAGAGTCCAGCGAGTCACAATGAGACAACAGCGTGTACACTGGCCGCAGTGAAGCCATGGGAGAGGGGTGTCCCGTCGTCAGGGCCCTGAGACTTTCTTTAGGGCCGGAGGGAGGAGGAGGAAGGATGACGGGGATTTGGAGGACACCACACCCCTCCTCACCCCCAACACACCCTACTGTCCTCTTAAAGAGTCACAGAGGTGTGGAGGAGTGAACAATGAGTCTGTAAGCCCGAGCACACACAGACACAGAAAACTTTCTTCTGTTTTTTTTTTTTCTTTTTTTCTTCTGAAGCGTGGTGACATTTTTACTCATTTTTAAATTGTACAATCCCAGAGAAGCTCTTTGGTTTGCCCCTGAGGCTGGATAAATCATCTGGGACTCCAAACTTTCCATTAAAACCCAGACTAATGACCGTCTTATGAATTAGCTGCTATAAAAAAACTGGGTGACCCAATACACAGCCACTGGATGGCAAAATAGCTCACCTACAGAAAGGTGATAACATGAGGATAACACGAAAGAAAATAAGATTCCAGTATTTTTAACTCCTTCTACTCAACATGAGACGGTAACAGTACCATAACTTTAGTGACAATATCACTATTTATATTGAAAAAGTGAGAGGAGCAAAATCCAATGCCCTTTTGAAACACTCCTGCAGATTGGATCAGAACAAGATTTTCATGGTTGAATCATCAGAACAAAAGATGGACAAAACCTTTATAAAAATATCTGGTCCTTTAATAAAAAAAAAAGTCAAAGATTACTGAACTGATTGCAAAACCTTTGAAACTCGTTTGAATTTTCAAACCCTAATTTTAAACATCTGACTGTCTTCCTCTCCATAGCAACAGTGGCTCATGGGTAACAGAGGATACAGAATATGGAAAAACTCTTCTGGAACTGTGCAACTCAACAGGAGTTTCCTGGGGAAGTTATTATGGGTGACTCCCATGTTGCTCAGTAGAAACGAGCATGAGTTAAGAGGTATCATAACTGACCATAGCTGCACCAGGATTAGCTTCCTGTTACCATTGAAAATGCCGGTTTCAGTGAAGTAAAACTCATAATTTATGCAAGGTATCATGGCGGTGGATACATCAAGCTAATCTTTAACTGACTAATATTTTATGTTATACACCTGCTAACAATGTTAATGTCCTTCTTCATCTTTACAAATGACATCAAAGCGTTAAAATCACAGTGACATTAAACATTTCCATTTATTCTTTAGTGTCAGAAAACAAAGGATGCACCTCAGAGTTTCAAGGTCAGCTCGCATGTACGTTGGCGACGGATCGAGCTGAACCTGACGCAGACACTCGAGCGTGTGCAGTCTTGCCTGGACAGACGCTCGTGCACGTGTCCACACATGCACTTGCATCCCTCTCAGCTTCCTCCTGGCTCAGCTTTTATGAGGAGAGCAGTGTGAAACTGACACAGCCATTATCTCTCTTGTAGCAGCCCCACCCCTCCTCGCCTCCTCCTCCTCCACCCCCCTCACCCGCCCTCCATGCCCATCTCTCACACAGCAAGGACAGGAACCTCCTATCAGAATGAAAGGACTGCGACCGCTTTGTCAAAGACTCTGGTTTAAGGTCACTGGTCGGGTTGTGAAGTCATGCAAATACCAGCGTGGGTTCATAGCAGCACTGGTCTCGGATCAGTGGTTAGGCACGCTGTTCAGTTCGGTTCGGTCTGTGTGGATTTGACCTCCAGAGTCAACACATTTTCTTGCCATTTTGCCAGTTTTTTTCTTCCCCCGTCTCTGTTCTTATTTTTAGATTCTCTTTAATAAGATCCCTTGGATTTTCCGTTTCCATTAACAATAGTGCTCCGTCCTCCATCCATTCACTTCGGAGCCAAAGCTGACAGTGACCTCCTATAGGTAGAAGAGCCATTTTTTTTGGTTATGTGAAAATGGAGCCTCAGGTTTCATTATTTTTATGTTCTGCTACTTATATTTTCGTTTGGGGTCAACCATGTATCTTCCTTAGACAATTGCAGCCAAGTGGAAACCTTCCCGCCTGCAGTCGTGTCACCTCCCAAGGCTCCAGCGTTATAACTCAGAGAGCCTCTGCAGAGGGCCTTGCTTTGCTGCATCACCTTCATTAACCACCGTGCTGGGAGCTTCTCTGTCATCCCTGGTTCGATGACTCGCTTCTCAACTCCGGCTTAGCCTCCCCAAGTTTATTTTTCCACTTATCTGTTGTGAGGACGGAGGGAGGCAGGGGGAGAGAAAGGGGAGATACTCGGGGCTTGGGCTGTGTTTTTTAATCTGTTATTCTCCTGTATTGGCACGGGCGTCTCCAGTGTGGGGATTAAGAATCCAGACAGAGTGATGGAGCTCGGCTCTGACCCCGAGGGCGGCTGAGGACTGGAGGAGGAGAGGGGAGAAACAAAATAAATCATCTCTGTGGAATGAAAGACAGAAAGACGGAGACACAAAGAGGCGGGTGGAGGATTGTGAGTTTGTGTGTGTGTATGTGTGTGTCTGTGTATGTGTGTGTGACAGACAAAGAAAAGCGATAGAGAGCAGAGCAAGTGAGGTGCTGGCAGGGGTAATGGTCCTGTTGAGGTAGGGAGCGGTCTAAATCCTGAAACGTGACCTGGGAGGTTACCTCACAGAGTTGCACCATACAGCACTGCGCTGATAACCAGCCGAGGGTCGGCCTGTAGGAGTACCGCCGCGCTTTCACACCTCATTTCCACATGGATGAATGCATCAGATGAATAAACAAGGTTTCCGAAGATTCAGGCGTTGCTCGGAGGCAGTGCCATATTCCTCAGCATGTGTTTTCCTTTACTGCAATGTTTGTTCTGAAAGAGCGGTGTCCCCGTGGTTTTTAATTGGTCTCGTATGCATTTTTCCTACGACCCAGGAAGAGAAAGGTCAAGTTTGCACTTGTTGTTTCAAGTGTTGTTTGTTGTTGGAGCATGTAAAAATCAGACTACATTTACCCTTGACCTGTAATAGACTGTAGCGTCAACACACTCTCTGAAATAAGCAGATTAGTTAAAACGCCCCAGGAATCAAAACATGTGGTCAACTGTAAGACAGCAATTATTCAAGACAAGTTTCCCAAGTTCTGCTCCTGTGAAATCGTCTCACCCTTAAAGGATAAAGCTTCGCCCAAATATGAAAAATTAAGTTTATTATCTTCTCACTCTCATGCATATAGAAAGTCAGCCAAACATTTCCAGAGGCTTACAACAAAACGGCATATAGTATTCTCCTAAAAATAAGTGGGTTGGGTTGGTTTTTTACAGAAGTGTTTAACAACAGTGAAAAACATTAAATGGCTCCATACAGTTCGTCTGGTGTAACCCAAGTCTCGGGAGACCCTGAGATCCCAAACTGATTTGAAAAGACGTTATTGACCCCTTTTTATCAAATGAAATCTTCACTGTAGCTGCTAAGCTAAAAATGTTAGCGATCAAGTTTGTGCACAAGCTCGACCAACGCGTCAAGGGTGTAAATAACTCTTTTCAAATCCGATTTAGGATGATGGGCCTTCCAGAGACTTGGATTATGTTGGACGAGCTTCATGGAGCCATTTATGTCTTGTTTTGGTTGTTTTTCTGACAAGTCTCCAGCTACTTCAGTTGTTTATGAGAATGCTGCAACTCTGTTTTGCTGTGAAGCTCCAGAAATGTTTTGTGCACCATGAAACTTCAGCTGTGAAGTGATTTCTTTGTATACAGTTGTGAAAACAATGAGGGGCAAAATTCTCAGCCAAAGTTCAGCCAAAGCTTATATGAAGCTTGAAATGCCAGCGTACTCCATCACAGCTGCTTATCAGATCATCAAACACCAACACTGAAATTTAGGGGTTGTGTCCATAAAGTTTTATAACTTCCAAGTCAGACGATCCAACATTCACACCCGCCTCAGATGAGGAAGTAAGCCATGTTTAAACGTCTGCGTCAAGCTTTTTTCATGTGAACCACTGACAACAACACCACACTGTGAACATCTTCCAGGAGAGATGTGTGCTAACCTTCATTTTTAAGAGAGCTCCTGAATATGTGCTGCTGTTGTTGGGAGATGTTTGTGTGGCTGTTTCTTTTATACTCATACAACGTTTTTATACTCAACAGCTGTAACCTGTTAAAATATAAGGAGGCCCATTTTTCCTTCCGCTGCACAGATGCACATTAACATCTCCAGCACTACGATTGCAGCCTGAACAGATAGTTGGACGTCTTCTCCAAGCAGACTCCTGCTCCTAAATCAATAGCAATCGGAAGGAAAAGAGATGCTTTAAACATCAAATACTCCAAAATCTGAGTCTTATTATCTTTCTGAAGACCTCACGCTGTCACCCCACAGTCTCTGCACTCTGACATCTCCAGTGTTTTGTTTTCCCTGCATCTCCTTCCTGGGGCTTTATTTGTCAAGATCACTTCCTCGCTCAAGGTCATTCCTCCTCGTTCAACCTCCTCGACGTATCAATGCCAGGAGAGCCACGGTTCTTGGCTGCTAAAGCAAAATCGATATCCCTGAGCGCTCAGTGCTTGTGCTCTAATATCCTCCAAACACCACCTGCCAAAATATTTATGCTGTATTCATGGGAGATGCTTAGAGGGAGACACAGAAGAACAAGGAGAGACACAGCCCGTGGCTCGATCTTAAATAGAAACACTGTGCAGCTCGTATCACAAAAGCTCTTGATTTATGCTTTAATTTAGTTTTTATTAAATGTTGCTGGGTCAGTAGAGCTAACTGAGCCCCGTTTTTCAGTTTTAGCTCATGTTTAGTGAGGAGTGTGAAGATTATTGATGTGAATGTTATAGCCAGATGAATCACCTCATGTGGAACGACAATTTTTTATTTCTTTTTCAACAAGAGCGAGGGTAGCTGCCCCTCTGATTGATCCATTTACTTGACATGAGGGTGGGCAAGTTATTTTAGAAGCTTTTTTTTGTTATATTTGTGGAAAATCTCTTAATATCCTGACAGAAATCACTAAATCAAATGCTCGGGCAAACAAAAGACTAATCTTATCTCCAATAAGCCCATCCAATCGTCTCATTCGGCCCATATGAAGATTGGACAGGCTGTTTACCTTCATACCCGTCCGCCTGACAACACTCATTGTGCATGACAGGAGTCTTCCACAAGGCTACACACATATTGCTAAAGCTATTTGCAAGCTAGTGAAACAAGAATGGCAGAGAAAGTGCAGCAAAATGTTCCTAATGCTATGCTAGCTTGACAGCAGCACTAACAATAGTCATGTTAGTTATTTACATTCATTATAATAATATTTGTCATATGTTCACAGAACATAGCCACTGAGCCTGCTGAGCTGGTTAACTTGGTAGCATGAAGCACCTTGTCCCTGAACCATTTTATAGACCCATGATGGCAGAAACAGTCTCCTACAGCGACTAACGCTAGCACAAAGCACACAGCTCCTGAGCCCAGCAAAAGAGCAGCTGCAGCCACAACTTAAGCCGCTAAAGCACTCCTCAAGTGGCTAATGTAAGCACAAAGCATACAGGCCCTGAGCCAAAAAACAAGCACAGACACTCACCAAGTAGCACAAAACACACAGCCCCTGAGCTGAGTCACAGTGGCAGAACCAGCCTCCTTCAGTGGCTAATGTTAGCACAAAGCACACAACTCCTGAGCCCAGCAGGAGGACTGCTGCGGCAGCAACAAACTTCTTCAACAGCTAACATTACCACAAAACAGACAGCCCCTGAACCAAAGAACAGAGCAACCCAGTCCTTTAGCTGCTAACATTAGCACTGTTTCTAGCCACAAAGCACACACAGCAGTCAGGAGTAACTGTCAAGTTGGGGAGCCTTTACGAACTGAGGTATGTTCATGAAAGCTATTTTGCTTGTATTTACATGATCGTGGCATTTAACAGAGTTGTTTATTTATGTATTTACGAGGTAATAAAAGCTAAAAGAGCTTGTTTAACGTAGCAAATTAGCTGCTAACACATCTCCCAGCTGGCCCATGAGAGCTGCAGGGCTGTCTGTGGCTCTGCAGGGAAGGTCCAGAGGGACGGGGAGAGTAAATGTAACTTGCTCTTGCTTTGTTTTACAAGTCTTACCAGCCCCAGCTTTAACAGAGACAGATAGAGTAATGACACTGAAAATGCTGGAGGGTGCGAGCTAGGCTATAACTGAGTGACACAGCATTTGCTTCCAGAGGCAGAGCTTCACTCCTCCATACACTGAGCGGTGGCAGATAGAGGCTGTTTGCCACAGGTGTTAGGCTCGACCGCTTTCAGCCGGACCAGATGGGCAGACAGAACAAATACAGCTCGTGTTAATCTCTCGCTGTCTCTAGTTGTCTTTTTGCCCTTGAGGCGAGTGCATGTGACAGCCGTGTGTGTTTGTATGAGGTGTATTGATGGTTTGACCTCTTGCCTTGATAAACTCCTCTGCACTCCATCCTCCTGGACAAACAAAAGCAAGGAACAAGAGGGGCTTTGGTATTCTGACGGCGCACGTCCCATTGTGCCCCTGTCACATCGCAGTGGGAGGTATCGGAGGGAGAGCAGGGGGCGGCTGGGGAAAGCCTCAGTGGTTAACATGCAAATGAATGGTTTAATGGGTCTGAAAAGGTCGGGCAGGTCAAACTCTGTGATAATTCAGTGTCAGATTAAAGCGTCATCAATGTGCATGTGTAGGTGTTTGTGGTCAGCGTTGCAGCTGGACTGTGTTCTGGCTCTACATTGTCCAAAGAGACCACAAGGTCTTTAAGCGGCTGCTGAAAACATTGTCTGTTGGGCATCAATCAAGAGCAATAAAAGAATTGCAACTGGCAGAGAGGCAAAGAGGATTGTAGAGAGACAGAAGAGCGAATAAAGAGCCAAAGAACGAATGATGATGATGACGCGAGAGGCTGGCTTGAAGGTCTGGGTGGGCTGGTTGTTTGGAGACAATCAATTTTGTTTGATATCTTTTTTTTTTTATTTTATTGATATGCACCCTGGGGAGGTAAATGCCATCATGGCCCGCGCTGTGGATGTCTGCTTGGTGGACGATTGATTGGTCTGGCATTTGATCCTCTGGCTCACAGTGAAGGATGGGGCGATGGAGTCATGGGAGCACCCATGGCCGCCCTCCCCTCCTTTCCCCACCCCCGTATATCCCACTTATCCCCTCCTCTTTGCTCCTTCCATCATTTATCTATCCCTTCTGCTGCTATATATCCCTCACTGTCTTGTTTCCCACACAAGTGCCTCTTAAAATCCCCCGGTGAAGCGTGGTTTTCGAGGGTTTAAAGCGCTCCATTGTGCTAAAAGCCATATAAATGGGTGACGGCTAAAAACGTCCACCTATTAAGCACCCCATCAGCTGTCTGTGGTGGTGATTCCCTCTGGTCTCATCTCCCTGGGTAATAATGCAGCTACCAGCCTTTAATTTGCAAAGTAATCCAAGGAGAACGAACCACTTTTCCTTTCTGTCATATTTCAGTCGAAGATATTCAATTAACTGCTGAACACCAGCGTAACACTCATTTAATGCTGCACAAGACACACAAACAATAAAGGAACACGAGGGACAGAGAAGCGGATGTATCAATCACATATTTAATTTTCTATTTTAACAGCTGCATATGAAATCTATATTCACTTAAACAGGTGATGAATGAAAAAGGCACAGGCATTAACACATGGCACGTAAGAATAAGAGAGGAAAGGACAGGCAGAATATGAGAGCTGTAATTGGATATGTGTGAATTAATTAGCTCAGCGAACATACTATGAATCACATCAGGTCATAAAAGCCAGATGGAGCAGAGGGAGGACCGGCACAAGGTGGTGACGGCAGATATTTAACATATCAGCCTGAGTGCAGAGTGACGCTTTCTGCAGTCTGCGCTGCCACCGTGTGGAGAGAAAACGCTGTGGGAGAGTCGTGAGTGGATAACAGTGATTTATTCTGAAGTGAGATCCCTGAAGTGCGCCAAATATTCTACATTTCAAATTAAAAAAGGCTTTTGAGGCTATTAATCAAAGCTAGATAAATATGACAACTGATTTCTTCTCCCCATACGGAGGAATGTGGAGTACACTCACAGAAGGAGGCTAACCACTTTGTGTGCATGAACCTGTGAAACCTGAGCACCACTTGAACACAGCTATTGATGAAACTCCATTTCCTACTGGGAGACTCAGTGTAAAAGAATGCAGAGTGGGAGAGAAGCCTGGAGTCGCTCCTATCACAGCCACCTCCTATAGCCAAATTTATGAAGACGTTTCTTTGGCGTGCTCGACATAAACGTCGGTATTATAATCCTCAATAATCCCCAACAAGAGGGTGATGGAGGATGTATGTGACAGCCAGAACTGTACCTTTCCCTGCGGATGGGAGACGTTTTTCATCCGAGAGCAGGAACACAAGAATGTTTCTGTATGTTTCAGCAGCCATGCATCAACGTGAGGAATGTAGCTGAAGCTAAAAGAGGAGTCACGCTCATTAATTAGGAGCCAATGAAGTATGTAATATTAGAATAGCACAGGGATGGAGACGTGATCACAGCATTCTTGTTTTAGCCTCTTCAGAGTCTCATTTCATTGTCTGCTACTTGAGTCTCAAGGCCTCACACTTTGTGTCATATTATTACACTTAATAATATGACATGTCTTCAGAGAAACAGGATGTGGGGATGTAGCGAAGTGTGACACAATAGTTAAATAATGATTTGTGACCTATAGCTTGAGCTGTCCCATATTTACACAAATTCACAAGTTAAAACAGGGTTTTAAGGGCAAACATGTGAAAGTGCACTGCTTTCCCTCAGTATTGCTTTGTTTCTGTCTTACATTTGTGACTTGTTCAATTCTATGAATCTGTAAAACCATTATGAGCTCAAATTATAGGAAGCCAAAGGAGGAAGCGAAAGTACTTTTTTTTAAATATAGCTTTCCTAAATATACATTATAAAACACATTATTATTATTATTATTATTATTATTATTGTTATTATTATTATTATTATTAATATTAGTATTATTATTACCAGTATTATTGTTATAAGTAGTAGTTGTAGTAGTAGTAGTAGTAGTGGTGGTATCAATAAATAAATACATGCTTTATTTATGGACAGTTATGATAAAATGTGAATTATAAGTCTTCAAAGTATTTTCTAATTCCAGACTTACATGTGGCATTAAAAACGTTTTTTCTATTCTGCATCTTTTTTTTCCATTGGTTTAGTAAATAAAATAAGTGAAATAAGTATCCGAATACCCAAAGTAAATTAAGATCAAATTAAAGCTGCAAGCAGCGATGAACGGGCCCTCGCCCCCCCACGTACGTTGGGCCGTGGCGCCGTCGGAGGGCAGAAATTAATAAAAATTAATAAAAAATATTTAGAGATGTAAAACGTAAAAACCAGGGGTGTGTCTCATGCAGCCAATGTAGTTACATGATCCCACACTGATTTTGAGTCAATTGATCACATGACCTGGGAGCTATTGAGCTAACATGCTAATATTTACATATAAAAATTAATAAAAAATATTTAGAGATGTAAAACGTAAAAACAAGAGGCGTATCTCATGCAGCCAGTGTAGTTACATGATCCCACACTGATTTTGAGTCAATTGATCACATGACCTGGGAGCTATTGAGCTAACATGCTAATATTTACATATAAAAATAAATAAAAATTTAAAAAAATTAAAGCTGCAAGCAGCGATGAACGGGCCCTCGCAGTCCACGCGCGTCGGGGCATGCTGCTGTCGCTACATGCTGCTGTCGGGGCTTGTTCATGCAACAACTTCCATTGAGGAATCAAAAGTCAAGGCAGTCAAGCTGTTCTTTCGTCATTTAGCAATAAAAGCGCCCCCTATTGGCCGATTTGCACCAAATTTTTCACAAACCCTCATTGGGCCATGGAACACAATTAAAAAAAACTTTAGTGTTAATGGGACCGTATTTCATCAAGATATTGAAGACTGTCGGTTTGACCACAATGTGTAGGAACTATTTGAAATGGAACTCTTAGCAAACTTGAGTTGTTTCAGCCGGACGCTTTTGAGCGCTGCACACAACATGCTGGAAAATGGCAACTTGCAGAGAAAGCAGGCATGACAGCAGTAGATAACGCTGAATTTAGGCCAAACCATGCGGTATTATTACATGTTTGAGCCGTGACCATACTGAAATTCAGGTAAGTCGTTAAATTAACCCGCGTTTATACATTTATGTCGATAATTTCAAACGTATCGTTCATGTTGTGCTAATGTTTTTGCTAGCTTGCTAGCCTTACCTGTCCCACTTGACCCTGATGCTGAAACAAACATCGGGTCTAACAGACATCTTTAACCAAGTTTTCGGAGGGCATTATTGTTTATAAATTTGTTATATATTTTAAAAGCTTTAAGTCGGTGTGCTGTTGTGTAAACATGGAGTTTAACGTCAGCTCCTCAGTGCTCTCTCGTTTCCTTTCCTGTCCTTGTTATCAGCAGAAATATATGATCATAAAGTCACGTCATCCCAGGGTTAACTTACCCTCCTATCTACGAATTTGCTACTGCTGTTAGTAATAAATCCAACCCTGCAGATCACCTGCCTAAATTAAAGCTGAAGAATTTGTCAGGTGAGGCTGCACATGTTGTGACTGATAATCTGTCCTGCTCTCAGCTGCAGGAAGGTCTGAAATCAGCAGGGGAAGATGTTTTGTCTCCGGCGGTGTCTGCGGCTTCAGCCCAGGACTCAGGTTTGCTCTGTTTCCCGGCAGAGAGTCCATAAACTTGCTTCGCTTCAGAAAGTCACAGCGCTTTCGCCGAAGAAAGTCCAAAGCTTACTTTACCCCTTTAGTGATCTGGAGTCGTACCTGGACAGGTTTGTTTCTACGCCTTTCATATTGGACTAGATTCTATAGGTCACATGTTTTTGTACTCTCTGACATGTGTTGGATGTTTCAGTTGATTTGAATGTGTTTTCCAGGTCAGTAGACAGGACACCGTTCCAGCTCTTCCATCCCAGTTTGGAAGACATGGTCAAAGCGGAAAAGCTCTTCTGCTCTTCACCGTCTCATAAGATTGATTACTTCACCTCTGCAGAGAGGCTGGACCACGTACCTGCACTGAAACAGCCAGAGGTCAGTGGGCGGTCAGACTGTGAACAACATGACTTTTAAAAAATGTTTTGTATTTTTATTTTTCTGAAGAAAGTCAGTGTACAGTAACATGTAGCAAAGCACGTGTATCTCTACTCGGTCTACTGAAGTAATTAAGTTATATCCAGAAAAATTCTCAGAATAGTAACAGCACCTGCACCTCAACGTCCGCCTCACATCATATAATTTAAACACTTGTTGATTCTATCCATCTGCCCCAGGTATATGCTACAACTCCAAATATCTACCTGTGGTAAAAGCTTCCTTTCAAACAGACACCTCTGCATCTCTGAGTAATACACCTGTCTGTTGATAAATTTAATCAGGTCTGCGCGCTATGTGTTGTTTAACTAAAAAATAACTTGACTAGCCTGATGGTTAGGACCCTTTAACCCAACAAATGTTTCTAATTAGAAATGGGGTTGACACAAATGCTTCAAAGCTTCTACTGATGTTGCCTGGGTAATCAATGTCCCAATCGGTATGTGAAGGAAAGAGACGTTGCATCTGTAGCACCAAAGAAGAGACAAAAGATTGTCTCCACACCTGCACACGTAAGAACTAGCTACGGAGTATTTCTGCTTTGCACACACAGAGTTGTGAGGAGCGGAAGTTCAACCCTTCCTATGCACTCTATACTGCTCAACGTTTACTCGCACATCAAGTTGACTTTTGAGATTTTGGAGGCAGGGACTGTGGCTGATCCTGTCCACCTCTAGCTGCTTTTGTTGCATGATGTCGAACCTTTAAATATTCGCGGGTAATTCACAAAAATAGTATTCGGGACAGCCCTAATGAGAAACCTAACCTCATGTATTCTTACACTTTATGAAACACCATGCCTGCAGGGTTGTCAACACAGTAACCTCCCTGCAAAGAACTGAAGGGTCTGCCAGGAAAAAAGTTGCTGCAGTCTTTTGCTGCAGCTCAATATGACATCATCCAAAAAGATACTGCATTGACCAATCACATACATGCAAGTGCAAATTCCTGGTAGATAACTTGTAAACTACCTAAAAGTTGACAACTAACTTTCAAAGTCTCGTCTCTCAGTATTATAAAAAGCTGTGCAGTGTGTTGGAATCTGCTCGGACTGAATCGTATTTCATGTCTCACTGATGACCTGAAGCAACACGCTCACATCACTGCAGCCCTAAAAAATGTTTTAATGCAGGATTGTTTTCAGAACGTCTGCAAGCTAAAGGTTACAGGTGCTTCATTCACAGGTAACAAGAGAGAGCAGCAATTAGTGTAAATTAAATTATTTATGTTTCCATGGCGTCAGTTCACTAAAAATGTTCTACAATTTACATCAATTTTTTTTCCTACAAATCAAAATGTGAAGCAAATTACATTTATAATCTCTGCTTATGTAAAATTTATGATTGGAGGGTTTTTTCAGCAAGTCTTGGACATTTTCACCCTGCAGTAGTTCAGTCAGATTGAACCGACCAAATCTAACAAAAATACAGTTTATTCTTTAACGACCTCACGAGGACGGCCACAGTCTGCTGCTTAAACCTGCTGACATTACAGAATGATTTCACAGACCCTTGCTTGCCTCTTTTCCTGGACAGACTCACCAGTCAAAACTTGTTTGGCTTGGAATTGACTGTCAAACTGTCAAAGACAGACAAGGTGTCTGTTTAAGTGAGTGAGTATGTTGAACATGAAGTTGTTCACATTGCCCGTCCTCGACCCAAACATGGACACCATGAATGAAAAATGTAGCCTAATGTCTTTTTTAGCCTCATACATAATTAAGCACCGGTTGACAGCTGATAATAAATGAGCAGATTTATGACCTTATAGACAGTAGTGCTCACCGGAGGGGTCAGAATAGGACATTGTGTTGATTGGACAATGGGGTCTCTTTGGCATGCCGAGTTAGTTAGCACTCTGTCAGAGGATGATGTATTCGTAGCTTACTGGCAGCATCGGCCTCCACCCATCTGTCTTGTGTCGGAGAGATGGATGAGCCCGAGTCATGTCCTGTGGGACTTGGCGGTCGTTGGTACTGCAGCAGCAAAATGGTAGCAGCCAATCGGAGCAGGTGTGTGGGCTAAAACGGTCACTCAGTGAAACCTGAAAAGAGCTTTCCAAGGAAAATATTCCTTGACAGAGTAAATCATAATAATATAACTTTTTGTGTTTTCTCAGGTGTGTTTTATCGGAAGAAGCAACGTGGGCAAGTCGTCTCTCATCAAAGGTCTGTTCTCACTGACCCCCGAGGTCGAAGTCAGAGTCTCCAAAACTCCAGTGAGTATTTTCAACCGCCATACAGTACAGTACATTTGTGACTTTTTCTAAAGTAATGTTTATAAAAATGACACTGTTCATTGCAATACGCTGATTTTAGGTTAATAAGGTTAGTCTATGTATATGAAATTAGCATGTCTGATTACAAAAAAATATTAAAAAGTTATGAGAATGTGATATTTCATTATTAAGAGTTGAACTCATTGTTTTTCTTGACACCACATGAGTTTGTGTGTCTGTCTCTCTTTGTATTTCCCCCTCAGGGTCACACAAAGAAGATGAACTTCTTCAAAGTGGGCAAAGCTTTCACCATCGTTGATATGCCTGGATATGGACACAAAGCACCCCAAGACTTTGTGGACATGGTGGAGCCGTACCTTTACATAAGGAAAAAGTGAGACATTGACTTAAGCCAGCTTTAACTACTGTGTATTTAAACTAGAGTCACAAAGTCTCGGCACAAACAGGGAGAATATATTGCCAGATATTAACCATGAGACAAAAAGACAAACCACTGAGCCAACAAAGTCAAGAACTTTTGGTGAATTTGTCATGAAAGTATAAAAAAAAAAAAATAAAACCATAAATACATAATTTATTTCAGGTAGGCTGTGCTGCCTTTCAGACAGGACATGTTTCCTTTCACCTCAGGCAGAATAAACAGCCACACAAATATACTTCATGCTTTTTGTTTGCACCGTAACTCTGAAAGATTTGCACACTGCACTGTAATATCAAGCCAGGATACAAATACAAGACGAGGTCAGTGGCGTAGACTTCAGTGTCCTCTGGATTGTCCTACCTGTGGATTTTGTCCCGGACCACAAGGTGGTGCTGTGTAGTCACTGCACTGTCATTATTTATTTGTGTTTTACTGCTTTGGCCATGAAGAACAAAAAACTTTAAGAGCCTCCAGGGAAAAGAAAACAAATGATCTTTTACCCAAGAGGACCTGAGAGGTGAGAGGGAGGCTATAACTCTGGTTGCTGTTTAACTCTGCTGCACCTCCTAAAACATGTTTGTGTTCTTATTTTCATGACCACAGAATCAGTCAAGTCGCCTCCATTTACATGTTAAACTTTGTTTTTTTGTAATCTTGTAGTCTGGTGAGGACGTTCCTGTTGGTCGACGGCAGTGTTGGTCTTCAGAAGGCTGACCTGATCGCCCTGGAAATGTGTGAGGAGATCAGACGTCCATATGTGGTAGGACACACACACACACACACACACACACACACACACACACACACACACACACACACATAACACACATAACACACACACACACTCTTTCTTCATAAATAGTAACATCTTTCCTATGTAGTTAGTTTTCAGCTTGTAAGCAAAATATATGGAGAAACATAAAGAAACTATTATCAATATCCTGAATTATGATTATACAACTATTATATACTTTTGATCATGCAGTCATGATTATAAAGTCGAGGTCAGACAGCAGGAAGTTGTCTGGTTAACTGACCACGAACCTGTGACTTGTGTTTTTGGTGAGTCAGCATCTCATGTCCCCAAATGAGGTTTTGAGTTAACAATTAACAATTAAGTTTATGCAAACCTTAAACATGAAGATATTTTCTTTATTTGTGTAAAAAATGTCATCCTTTTGTTGCATTGATGTACGTGTTTATTTGTATCCGGGCGTAAAGCTGTCCACTTTTGATCGGATCACTCAGGATGGATGTTTTGCATGTTTTTGGTGTCTATTCAGTCGTCTACATAAAACAGGACATTTAAAAACATCACTCTGGACTTTGATGAGCATTTTTCAACATTTTATAAAAAAGAGAAGACCAAAAATTAACAGATAAATTGATGATGCATGAATCCTGTGTGACACAGACCTCCGCTATGATTTCCAAACTCTTGCCAGGTAACAGTTTGGTGTGTTTGTGGCACATTGTGACTTATAAACTCGGAGCCTGCATCCCAAACATCTGCTGTGCCACAACCAAGTTAAAACAACAGCAAATATCTAACAAGTGTGAGAGATTATTGGCCATTATGTAGGTGACCTAAGGTAAATCTCTGCTTGACGAACAGAGACTGCACACAGTACATGCTGGAAACTCAGCACGGAGGAAGTAAGCTTTCCCGTTAACCAGCTCTCACCCCTCCTTCTCACATTTTCCTCATTCTTCTTCCAAATCCTCCTCATTATGTCCACACTAAATTAATGCTGAACGCTCTCACTCAGCTATTTAAAAACTGCTGTCCCCTCTGAAACGCCACCGCTGAGACATTATAATGAAGCACCCCCACTCTGTACGCACTCCGCAGTCAATTATTCATGCTCTCAGGTTATTAAACACTTTGATCATTATTAAGGCGGTGACAGTACAGCTTTTAACAAAGATGAACCCTCAGTGCTGAAAGGCAAAGAAGCCATGAGATGAAAGAGTCAGTTAGAAACATGAAACAGACTTTAAAAAGGTTGTTGTCTGGCTGTCACGAAGGACAAAGAGCCAGCTGTACTAATGTAGTTAAAGTAGTGAATGACAGGTTTGAACTTAGAGATACATTTATTATCAATTCATTCATTTTAGGGCTGCAACTAACCGTTATTTTCATTATCAATTAATCTATAAAATGTCAGAAAATAGTGAAAAATGTCAGTCAGTGTCTCTCAAAGCCCGAGATGATGTCCTCAAATGTCTTGGTTTCTCGACAACCCAAAGATATTCAGTTTACTGTCATAGAGGAAAGATACCAGAAAATAGTCACATTTAACAAGCTGACATCAGAGTTTAGACCTTTATTTCTTAAAAAACAACAGATTAATCGATTATGAAAATGGTTGCGATTAATTTAGTAGCTGCCCACTAATCGATTCATCGTTGGAGCGTTTATGAATTTTAGCATTCACCAATATCTTCATTATACAGTGATTTATTTATTTATTTATTAATCTGTGGGAATAGAAGTTGAAAATAGCAAACACTTATTGACAAGTGTGACAAAATGTTTTATATATTATATTAATAATAATATAATGATTGCACTGTTGTACTGTACATAGAGTTGACTGTGCCGAACATGTCGTTGTGCAGTTGGTGGTGACAAAGATCGACAAATGTGGACACGGCACTCTGCTGACAAACCTGATGAAACTTCAGGATGTGGTTAAAACAGCGACCACAAGCTGCTTCCCTCAGCCGTTCCTGGTCAGGTGAGGGTCACGCTTTTATATGCATTTATTATAAACATCGCACTTTACATTAAAGGTGCACTATGTAGTTTTGGGGAAGAGATTTTAATCGGAGGAGAAAGATCTCCACTGACTAAACAAACTAAATAAATAAACTCTTTGTGTTCATGACTGAATAAACAAACTGGCTTTAAAGGACAACGTAACTTCATACTGTTTTAACTTTGTTTATATGTGGCGGACCCTGCCACCTTTCTAGCGTCAAACAGTGTTCTGGGGATTCTCAGTTTATATTATTACCTCATTAAAATTGTAAATATTTAAATTCTGAGTTTGAATTTCTTCTCTAAAACTACAAAGTGCACCTTTTAAGAGTGAACTGACTCTACTGTGTGTCTAAAGCCTGATCGCACTGCACAGGCCGACATGTTCCTTCATTACTGTGAAAACACACACTGTAGTTTATTTTGACTCGATTCCAAATACACCGTCCAACTACTCACTAGAGCACCAAATGTTTTTACATGTTTGTGACGGGTCTTGAAGATTGACGTGATCAGAAGGAACAGACGTGCTCGGGCTGAGTGCCACAGACGGGAGGGAAGTCGTAAAGATGAACTTTACTGATCCCGAGGGAAATTTAGATTAGTTTTCATTTTAATTTAGATCAAATTACAAACAAACGAACACCAGCTTTATCCTTTGAAGGTGGTTTAGGATCACTTCTTTAATGCTTACAGGTTAAGAGGGTAAATTCAGTAAAATGTGCATTTCCATTTTTTCTTTATTACAACAACACAGTCAGGCAGTTTCCCAACACTGTCTTTGTGTTTTTCTTCCATTGTTAAGCTACTTTCAGAGCTCCTGTGGAGTAAACAAACAGTTATTTTGACATTAAGAGTTACTCAACATAACTACAGCAAGTCTGGATGACATTTTTTTTAATATATTTTGTTTGTATGAAAATAAAAAATCTACTTCAAACTGAACTGTTTGCCTGGTTGGCCTCTTTAGGTTCGATTTTTCCAAAATTAAGAAAATTGCCCAGAAAATTACGTGTTTTAATATTTTTCCTTAATATAAGAATTTTTTAAGTGGTTTCCAAAAGTTCATCAATGCTTTTTTCAATGTAATTACATTTTCCTTTTAAGATATGATAAATACATTTTGCAGTTTGATAAGTTTCTCTTCTTCTCTCTGCAACAGCTCCCTCAGCTTCTGGGGAATCTACCTCCTGAGATGCTTCATCACCCACGTGACCGGGAGCATCAGTTTAAAGGACACCTCACACTGACTGACTGACTGAGAGGAGCTGGGACTATTTAACCTCAACATACAATATATCCACATTGTTAGGTGTACATAAAATTGCTTCAGTGGCTTTTATTTTTTAATAAATGGTTAAACACTTTGTGGTCGTCGGTTTGGCTGGTGTTCCTTTACATCATAGTTGCACATTGCATGACTCTGTCCAGCACACGTTTACAGCATCAGTTGAGGAAACCCTGAGATGACGCTGTCGTCCCCGCTCAAGGTCCGAAGGTATGTGCAGCAAGAAAAAGGGATTGTATCACCTAGACCTAAAACAGAACTACACAAAACTACGTGGACGGAGAAGACGACAGTACCACAGTACTTGAAGTCATGTAGTGTAACTGCTTTGCTTACACTACATGCTTACAAGCTGTGATAGGATGACATTTTGTGCGGATTATTAAAAGCTGTTGCTGTTAGTTTGAAGACTCAATTCAGTGTAATTCTTTTGAGTTTTCTGAGTTGAATATTCAGACGTTTTGTGCTTTTGCTTCGTCAGCGGACCGGCTGCTTGGCAGCACTGGGCACTTTCAAGGGTTACTGATGTGTCGGTTAGATGACTGATTAAAGATCGCTGGGTAACTGATTGGCCTGTCAAACTGTCCAACCATACCAACTCGCTGAGTTTAAATGGAAGCAGACTTTAATATCATAATTTAGCTTGTCAGAAACTTGGAAATGATTGAAAGATCTGCTGTTTAATAGTAACGTAATGTAATGTCAAGGTTCTTAGATGTTGAAGAGGCAAATCATTTATCTATTTACACAATCTCAACCAACCGAAATTGTGCATCTGTGCTATTACTCTCCTCAGTCGTCTTTTTGTTCAGTCCATACAAGAGTGACTTGTTAACCTAATGCATACACTGTATAATGTGTACATATTGCGTGACAGAAGAGAGTAAATGTGTGACTCGAGGCTCACGTCATCTGATCCACTTTCACACAGAAACTCCTCGACACCACCGTGAACACGTTCTGTCCTTCGACCGTGGCAGCGTGATCACCTGCACCGAACCGACTCACAACACTGGTAAGTTGTTATTTTTATGATGCACAACTATAATGTCATGCAGAGCACCAATATGCTCCTCACACATTGTGCTGTTACCTTGGAAAACTTACCTCAATTTCATGCCCTGCTCTATCTTAACGGCTTTCACTCTTATTGTTTTATTATGTTGTATAATCACTTACTTACAGTACAAAAGTTTATTATAATCCTATAAACCAGAAACAATGCACTCGACTCATTGTAGTGTTATGTAAGTTATCACAGTGTTGAACGCTGCATATACATTAGAAACGGTGAATATCATACAGATGATGAGTTACAGAGCTCCTTCTGCCCTGAGGAGCGTTCTAGTGTCTTTCAGCTCGTTTTGGTTCAACTGTTCAAGACTTTACTGTTCGTTTCATATGAAGCAGAGCCAGAACTAAATGTGTTCACTCACGGCTTCGATCAGCATCATTTCACATGCAGCGAGCAAAAATCTCTGATTAACCCACAGCTAGCGACAAGCTAATGAACATGGTGGAGCATTTAGCAGGCAAAGAGCCACATATCTTTCTCAGGTGTTGGTGCGACTCCAGATAAATGCTGCTCTGTGTCTGCTGCATGTGTAAACTGGCATCTGTTTGCTGACTTGATCCCAACAATGACCTCACACAGAGATTATAAAGTATGTCAATGTCTTTGTCTTATTTTCAGCAAACATTCACCCGATCCCAAAATGTGGCCAAGACCGAAAAATGCCACAAGAACAAGTCTTAGATGACAAGAAATGCTTGTTCACTGCAAACCTTTCTTTTAAAAGTTTAAAAGATAAATGTTGAGATGAAGCTTCAGTGTTTCTGACTCTGTGCTTTCCACTCCGCAGCCTACCAGGCATATAAAAAGTAATGTGGTCGTAGTTCATGTGAGGCAGATTGTGAGTTTCTGTCGCTGGAGACTGACGGCCCTGAACAGGCTGAAGAGAGGGACTGTGTTGTGGAGAACAGAGACAGTAGACCGTGAATACCCAGCTGTGAGACTGCACCCGATCAGTGTAAGACAGCGGCACACTGCAGGCTAAAGGGGTACGCTACAGATTTTTTACACATCAAGATAATTTTTCATCATCAAAATAAATGTTGCTTTAGCTTATTTCTTCTCCTAAAATCCAGTGAACTTAAAATGCAGATGTTTAAAATAAGAGGAAAACAAATGCAAATATGGTGGTGTGATTTAAAATGTAATTCTAGAGGCCTAACTTCTCTGGGGTAATTATAACAGGTCATTTAAAAACATATGCACAGACCAATTTCACCAGTGGGACATCGAGCACTTTGTCAAATCCCTCAGATAAAGAGTAACAGTGCATCTGAACCATTGCAACCAAAGAGTTCATTAACCCATAAGAACCCAATGTACCGAACACTTTAAATGTCCCAAAATGGTTTAAATAATGCTTATGCTTCAGCTGGCATTTATGTAATGTGTTAAAACTATAAAGACACTTTAAATGTGGTGAAACTCAAATCTCAAAAAATGCCATAAATTTAGTTTCCAGCTTCTAAAATGTGATAATTTGATGCTTTTTGTTTGTCAAACATGATAATAGACCAGAAATCTGACGCATCTCCTTCTGCTGTGGGAAATTATAGTATGCATATTCCACTGTTTTATTATATTTCATCGACACAGCAATTGATTGATTAATCAAGAAAATAATCGAGTTATTTTTTCTTCATGTATTATAAACGTGCCTACCTACTCGATGGTAGAGATTTTAAAAAATGTGTGTTGAAGTGAAAGTCCTCGAGGTTTTTATTCTAATTCTGTTATCGGCCTCATTAAAAACACAGCCTAAAACAATGTACACCCATTGAACGTTTTCCATGTTTCTTTTGGTTTATAATCACATCTAATGCGACAGGAATTTCTTGTCATAAATATAAAACTCTTACCTAAAACTAGTGTGACTCACTAAAATGTTCACTCGTTTTAGAGAAGAAGTCACATGGGTAATATGCTGAAATTTGTTGCAATTGAGCTACGAGACGACGTAGAAAAGGAGAAACGACATTCAGCGCAGGAGAGTTAACTTTAAATTCAAAAATCAAAGTAAAGTTGTGCAATAGCTCCAAACATAAAATGGGAAATCTCTGACAAGCTGTTGTACGCAGACACACGTTCACAGCGTTCTGGTGAGCAGCAGTTGTATATTCAGCAAAAGCTCGTCAGCAGAGTTGTAACAATACTCACTGAATGTAGTTGATGGGAAACATAAAGTCTGCAGTGAACGATAAGGGTGGAAGGTTAAAAATGCAAAGCACATCAGCAGACGTGCAGTCGTAAACATTATTTTTTATAGAATCTAGTTGCCAAGGGGTCAAGGTCAATGAAAACCTCATCGCATCCTCTTTGATTTGTTCCTCTCGGTCTTCTGTTCAGCCAGTGGGAGAGCTTCTCCAAAGTCTTCTTATCTTCATTTCCTCATTTTACACCGGAGCAAGAACACGTCCCTGTGGTGGTGAAATACAACACGGACATATCAGATCAGATTGTTATCTCTCAGATCAAACTAAGATAATGGCCGTGACTTGACACAAGCCGTCACACACTCATTCACACATAGAGCGCAGAACGATACTTAAAATTTACTGCTGCCTGAATGAAGGACATGTCAGATGGAGAGGGGGAGATAAAAACTGATGGGACAGATAAAGACTGATAAGACTCCTGAAGAGCTACCATAAGTGGTCCACCTTTCCTCACTTACACATACAGAAAGAATGATTCTCTGCGTACACATTAACAGTTTATGAAATGCAAACAAGAGCTTGAATCACTGCATGAAGCTTTTAAAGGTCATGAACACCCTTGAAAATGTGTGGGATCTTAAAATGTTGGATATTTGTCAGGCAAGTTATCAGATCTTTAGAAAAGTCCCTCAAATCTTGTTTCAGGGTCACTGTTTAGTTTTGTCACTCGTGACGTTACAAGATTACTGACATTAAAAGTAACTTGTGACATTACGGTGTTACCTACTGAGAAAAGTAACACGTTAGAGTACTTCAGAGTTACCAACAATTACTGCAAAACCTCTTTGTGACTGGTTGCGTATGTTGGTTATATTGTCCAGACAGCGTGGAGCCAACTGTACATGTACCTTTGAGTGTATTGTCTCTACCGTCATGCCTTCTTTACAGCCCACAGTCGGTACCTCTGCAGCCTAATAATAGGAATGAAAGATGCAATATAACATTTACATCTTTATTCTGCTAATAATCTGACAGTGAACCGGGCAGAGGCAGACAGTATTAGGCACAGCTGTTTCAATGAGAACAATACAACACAGACTTATAGACGAGGATATTATGTTAAAAATGCAACTAATGACAAACTAATGAGTGTTTACATAGAAGCGATAAAAGCACAAATACGATGAAACACGATGCTTTGGGGATTTTCTTTTATTTTTGTGGCGACAAAAGGAAAGGACAAGACAGCAGTTCTTTCCAGTATCGGATTACTTCTATGAAAAACTAAAATAAATAAATAACAGATTACTTGATTTGCAGCGCTAACTACTATCCGAGTACTCCAACAGCTTACTTTGTAGCTTTGCCCTCAACACTGGAGGCAACTTCCTCAAAAATGACCTTCACTGTGCAGTTTGACACCAGAACAGTTGTTTTTATATTCATCTGCTGAAGCAGGAAAGTTTCTCTGTTCTCGCCTGAACTTTTTAACACGTGTGCGTACAAAGATTATGTTGTGACATCACAACTACAGTACGGCCCAATAAACATTTTAACGAGTTCATGTTTCCATGCAAAAGCTAAACATATCGGACACAAACTTTGAAGCAGACTCTTTTTGTTTGTCTTTAAATGGACTGTGGTTGGAGGAGATCTATAAGTTGAACCCTCTGTGTTTTGTTTTTTTAATCACAAATAAATGTGAGAGGAATTTCTTGTTGTCACAAATATAAAACTCTCTATAGTCACTATAAACAGACGTCTTTAAGCAACGTAAAAGATTCTTTAATCAGAAGTGTTCTGGTTTCCGTTTGTATTCTGTGTGTAGCACTTTTGAGCAGCTTTAGTTGTACCCAGTTAGTCCGTGTGGAGAAGCAACAGAGGTGGAAATGTATTTGTGGAAGCCATCAGCTGTCATCAGATGACTTTTAGTCAGCTTTATTTAAATATAGCTGCACACATTTGCAAATATCTGTTTATAGAGATCAGCTAAAATGTCTGCAACGTCATGTCTCAGGCCACTAACCAGCTATCAGCAGTCATGGACATATAATGAAAACTGGAGACAAGTGAGGCCTCGTTCATTCCTCTGAAAGATGCTCAGTGGTGCATGACGCCAAAAAAGTTCGACATGCAACAACGATTACTTTATACTTTGGATCAGACCTTTGTGTTCTCTCACTGAGCAGTTTTGATGTCTTTCCTCTCATGAGTCAGTCACATATTCAGCATATTTCTACTTTCAGAGAAGAATCAGATTTTTGCCTTTTGCAAACATTTTGACTTGTCACGATGTGGTTAGGGTTAGAGAAGCACAGGTGGCGCAAACGACTCTCTGGAAGCTGTGTCATTTTACAGTGTCAGCA
Organism: Pagrus pagrus; assembly: GCF_965226575.1. NCBI lineage: Eukaryota > Metazoa > Chordata > Actinopteri > Spariformes > Sparidae > Pagrus > Pagrus pagrus. The sequence continues at coordinate 3,149,466 of NC_140193.1, forward strand.
AACCTCCTCGTCTTAATCCACAACTTTTAATCTCAGAATCCAAAGTGATTCCTTACGTAACTCTACAGAAGTTGTAGTGTCATGATTATCTGTTCAGCCTGGCTTGCTAGTATGCTTACATGTATATACTGTGAATTTCAAATCATTACGGATAGAGTCAAATTCAAATGATTGGATATCAGTTCCAGTGTTAGTCTGATTGTGAGAATGCAGGTAGTCTGCAGCAAAAGTGTTGGCTTATATATATAGGCTTCTTCAAACCACCAATATGTTGAGACTATACAATTCTTGATATTGCGACTTTACATTTGTTTCGGTTCAGTTTTCAGATTTAAGTTATGATATCTGTGCTCATGGTCTGGATGTGTTATGGCACAAACAAACATCGTGTTAGGTCTCAGAAAAGATCTTTTGTTGGCTACAAATTGTCCTGATGTCAAAGACATTTCACTTGTTGCCACAAACACAGCTGGTAAAAGTGGTTTTATGCTTACAATTGTTTAAACACTGTCTCCAACAGCGGTCTCGTGTGTGGCAGCTGTTTCGCCCGACTGTCACACACGTTGCAATCGACTTTAACAGAACCACAAACTCTGGGTTTAAATGTCCTCATTGAACCAAACTTATCTGGCAACGATTCAACAATTTTATGTGTTGCAAAGGTTGTGTATATTGCCTGGTTCACTGTTGCACTGCAAGAAAATGCACAGATGACATTGTTGCTTTTATTGTACCCACTACATTTTATTGCATATGTTTCCAAACGTGTCCACAAAATGTGACTGATGGGTGAAAATCTTCCTAATGCTCCCCATTGTTCAGACTGCAGATGCACCATTTATTTAATAGTGCCTTGAGCAGCTTTTATATTTTTATACGTGACACGTTCTTTATGGTGTTGACTGGTTGTCCTTTAACTTTAGAGTTAAGGATTACCCGGATCATCCTGAGGCAGACACAAACCTCTTCAGCAGGACCCTGGAAGGTAAGAAAACCCCACTTTTGTAAAACATTTAAAATTTAAGAAAAGCAGAAGGTTTTGAGTTTGTGCAAGGTGTTACAAAAAAAAAAAGTTTAAGTCCATGAAGGCACAAACGATGAGCGTCAACTTTTGAACATTCTTACGTAACTGAAGAAAGACATTTTTATCACACTTGGCTTGAGCAGCAGGGAGTTTGACGAGTTTAAAGTGCCTATAAAAAATGATTCCTTCCCACTCGGACCTTTTTTTATTTTATTATTATCACTTTATAACTTTTTTTTATTATTTTATTTACAGGTGACATAAAACCAAAAAGATTTAAATGTCACATTGAAAAAACAAACTGATATAATTAAATATAAATATAAAACACAAAATGGTTTTCCTCCACCGAGGATGTTATGTATACATCCGTGTTGGTTTGTTAGCAGGATTACACAAAAAGTACTGATTGGATTTTCACAAAACTTGGATGGAGGATGGGTCTCAGCCCAGAATAGACCCCAGTAGCTTTTAGGGCGGATCTGGATAAAGGGACAGATGAAGGAATGTTTTTTTTCTCATTTTCTTTAACAAGTGAGATAGGGCGCTTTTACATGGATCTTGATGAAAAAAATCTGGTTTATTAAGGTGGCTGGTACCTGTGAGTGAGCACAACTTGATGCAGATCCAAATAAAAATCCAGATCTAGTTGATTTGATGTTTTATTTGTTTTTGGATTAGGATTGACTGGATTAAAGGAGACTGTTGGGCCTTGGTGGAGGTCTAGTTGCAAATGTTGACCTCCTTCAGATAAATACAGTATGCAACAGATGCATCTAAATCAGAAATTACAGCTGTGAAGTTATATGAACACTAATTTTTACTTGTTCTTCAAAACACTGATCAGGTTAAGCAACAAAGTCTGGATTAGGTTGAAAACATTAGGATTGTTTATCAATAAGACTTACAGTAAGTATTTTTTAATCAATTTCAGCAACTTGGAAATTAAGATTTAAAAGAAAAGATGTAAAATAAAGCTTGAGCAGGGAATCACCTGGGCAACAGGTGCTATACAGTATGTATCGTCTTCCATCGCCATTTAACCCTGTAACTCAGTCAGCGTCTTCTCACACAGACTGTTGTTGTTGTTGTTATTTACAGCTGTGCCCTGATTGACCTTCCTGTACTCTGAGACTTTCACTGCCTCGGGGAACCTTACCATTATTGCTAAGTTTCTAAAACTGATTGCAAATGTTTCAGAATGTTTCTTTTATTTATTTATCCACTATGTGACTTGATGACACCAAATAGATAAAAGGAGGTCAAGGGGGTGATTTTTATAGGCACTGTGCAAAGAACCTTGGCACACAGGGTGTGTCTAAAGCATCTTCCTTCCTTACTGGCATTGAAGGGTGATGATGCTGCATAGCGTAGCAGTCCAATAAAGTTTTTACACACCAAAGGGCAATAAAAGTTGGAGCAGCCGTCCAATCACACTGCACGTTTGAGAATGAATAATGTTATATGCATGTGCTTCTGAACACTGACCCCATAAAACATGAAGTATTGGTTAATTTTTGATTTTCTTTCGCCCGATGTTTCCTCCCACTTTTTATGTGGCTGTGGCAGTGTGGGCATAAAGAGCAGTGAGCTGGACGCTTCTTCCTCACTGTCGCTATCGTCCTCTTGGATATCGGAGGAGGAGAAACTGGAGTCGTCCTGTGGAATCGTATGAACTCTGAGGAAGCTCTCCTCCAGTCTTCGCTGATCATCCTCTTCTTCTCCCGTTATATTAACCACAATGGCGACATATGCGGTGCCTGATGGCTGCGACGCTCTCGCCACAGTCTGCTCTGGCGCAGACCTTGAAGGCTGCCTCGCTCCTGTAAGTGACTTCAATGCAGTCCTGGGCGTGGTGCTGAGCTCGGTGCTCACCGTCATGCTTGCTATGATCATGTTCTCCATGGGTTGCACTGTTGAGGCCACAAAGCTGTGGGGCCACATCAAGAGACCGTGGGGCATCTTCATCGGCTTCCTCTGCCAGTTTGGCATCATGCCTTTCACAGCCTTTGCCCTGTCACTGGCCTTCGGTGTGCTGCCTGTGCAGGCTATTGTGATCGTCATTATGGGCTGCTGTCCTGGAGGCACCGGCTCTAACATCATCTGCTACTGGCTGGATGGAGACATGGACCTGAGGTGAGGAACTAGCTGGGCCGGCTGGCTCAGTGGATAATCTAATGTTAGTTAAATGTGTTGTTTAGATGCCTGAATGCTGTCAAGCTATTTAAAAAACACGATGCGCTAACTGTCTGACAGGAGAGACGGGTTCTTGTTCTCAGTTTAAAGGAACACTTTAAGCACAAGACAGTTATACAGTTTATTGTGATATATGAGTTGTCACTGATCAAAATGATTAAACATGTAAACATTTGCTAATTTGAAAACACAGAAAGCTGCACAGTAAACGTGTCTGTGTGTTCAACACGGGTTTGAGACAGAACAACATGTAATTAGCCCATATTATAATAATAATAATTATATAATTAATAATAAATAAATTAATATAATTATAATATTCAATACATAGCCCCATTTATAACCTAAATGTGTGTTCCCATGTGAGTTTGTAATGAGGCTGTCATGTGGTACAAGTGGGGACCATGTGAGGAATCATTCTCAGGACCCTCATGGGCCTCTTTTTGTGTCTTAAAGTTTATAGTATGAGGTCATATTTGGGCCAAAAGACCCACAAACAAAACCCCTCGGTTGCATTTTTCCACCACCTCGTTATTTTTGGAACATGTGCTGCTTGAAAAATGAAATGTCCTTAAAGAAGCGTGTTTGACATTTTTCTTATCCCTATTCACCTCATCCTCAGTATCAGTATGACAGCCTGTTCGTCGATCATGGCCTTGGGGATGATGCCTCTCTGTCTGCTCATTTACACCTCCATCTGGACCTCCAGCGGCAGCATCCAGATCCCATATGACAGTATTGGTAAGCAGAAAAACTAACAGTTGATTATACTAGTCCATACAGCAAAAAAACCCTAACATGTCTACTTTCTAAGGCATATACAGTATAGTATGTGTGTATGTGTATATATGTGAATAGAAGTATATGGATGGTTTATTTTAAAGAAAAAGTGAATTATCTACAAACCCCATGCTGATGGGGGACTATATGTTTTCAATAAACATTTCTGGAGCTTCACAGCAAAACAGCATTCTCCTAAACAACTGCAGCAGCTGGAGACTTGTTTTAAAATGAAAAAAACAACTAAATAAAAACATTAAAATGGCTCCATACAACTTCTCCGGCATAATCCATGTTTCTGAAAGCCCCACATTGATTTGAAAAGATCATAATCTTCACTGTAGCTGCTCAGCTGAAGGCCCCGTCTGAAATGGGTGCATGAGCTCGACCGGGCGTGGAGGGAGTAAATAACGTCTTTACAAACGAATGGAGCCATTTCATGTTTTTTTGTTTATTTATGTTTTAAAACAAGTCCCCAGCTACTTTAGTTGTTTAGGAGAATGCTGAAACGCTGTTTTGCTGTGAAGCTCCAGAAATGTTTTGTGGACTGAGAGACTTCACCTGACTTTCCATCAGCTTGGGGGGAGGAGATGATGACTGATGATGATGATGATGATGTCTGTGATCACTTTGTGGTTCTGTTCCAAACAGTACTAAACATGTTTATTACAATCCTACTGCATTGGATGATATGAAATCTGTGTATCCTCAGGTATCACCCTCGTGTCCCTTCTTATCCCGATTGCTCTGGGGATTTATGTCAAAAAGAGGTGGCCCCGCTTTGCAAAGAAGATTCTCAGGGTAGGAATACACTGAAACTCACTGCATCTATGTTGATGTTTAATGCATCCAGACTTCTAAACCGATTCAACCGAGAAATCATTTTTGGGATTTGTTGTAACGTTTAAATTTTGTGACTCTCCTTGTGTCTGCTGTGCACAGATCGGGTCCATTGCAGGCTTCGCTCTCATTGTCATCATAGCCGTGGTCGGTGGGGTTCTCTACCAGTCCTCCTGGACCATCGCTCCCTCCCTGTGGATTATTGGAACCATCTACCCCTTTATTGGTTTCGGCCTGGGCTTCATCCTCGCCCGCATTGCAGGTCAACCCTGGTACAGGTAAGGTGGCAGCATTGTAGTTAGGTTTGCATATAATAATTTTAATTATAAAAAGCCTGTTTCCTCATTTTTCCCCTAACATGCTTTTTTTAATATTATAGTTTCATGCTTTAATGCTGCAACGACAAAAAAACACTTAGGATTCGGAAAAGATCGTGTTTTGGCTTGAAATACCTATTTTGTCGCACATAAACAGCTGGGGATGTCCCAGCTTCCCGTCAAAAACGTCTGCTTTTTTTTATCACAAATGCACACTTACAAATTTTAAACTGCGGTCACTGGCGTGGCAGCCGTCTCGTCACGTACACATGTCGTAAACATGTAATGTGAACGTGGTTCGGCACATTTTGTGACACGTGCACATGCAACGTTTAACATTTATCCTGGCGAGCAAGCTGCTACTGCATCAACAAACACATCTCCAAAAAAAAACTATACTTACTTTGTTTATCATTCCCTGCTTTGTTCAGATGTCGAACCATTGCATTGGAGACGGGTTTCCAGAACTCCCAGCTGTGCAGCACCATCGTCCAGCTGTCCTTCAGCCCCGCTGAGCTGGAGATAATGTTTGCATTCCCTCTCATCTACAGCATCTTCCAGCTGGTGGTGGCAGTCATATTTGTGGGAAGTGAGTACATCAAGGCAGACATATGAAGTTAAGAATGGCAATTCTTGGCAAATGGCAAAAGTTTTTGCAGTTTTCAAGGATTAGTAGCATATCGTGAGAAGTGCATGGCGGCCTGTTATCTGGTGAACATATGGCCGGAGCTGTCTCACCCCTCCATACACAGTTAATGTCTCTTTCAAGGTTTCACTGGAAAGTTTTATGGTCAGGTAATACTAGAAAAGAAGTGGTTTGTATACCTGATTCTTGACCTGATACCTGTTCATATCTGATTCTTTGATACGATCAGCTGTGTTTATATAACTGCAAGGAAAAATGATACGAGCAGAGAAGGGGAGATGCTGCTTGTCTGCATAGAGTTCAAGGACAATAATCAGATTTAACGACAATAAAGGATCTGATAAGAAGCTGTATAATTTATATGAAACAGAAAGCTATTGTTAGCCCTTGTGCTAGCTTCTAGCTTATGCAGCTCTGTCCCTGCTATATTTATCTTTATTTATGTCTTCTATGTATTTAAACACAATAAAATGAAAGAGAACTAATAGCTTATAACAAAACAATGCACATGTGTGAGGAAAAACCCTCCCGAGGGCTCAAAAGGAACCCAAAAAACAATTAAATTAAAGACCTGTAACTGCTTGCTGCAAACTAACACATTACGCAATCAAACAAGGCTTGATCTTGATATAGTAAAGATGAGTTGGTGGCAGTAAAGCCTTCTTTGTTATAGACAACTCCCTTCAATCATCGTTTTATCATCCCTTTAAAGATTTTACAGTTTCCTGTTTTACCAAACAAGAATAATTAACTCAAAAAGCCAGAGGCCAACCAGACTCTCCAAATAAGAAAGAGTACAGAAAACTAAGAAGGGAGTATTAAAACGACTTTATTATAACTTTATTAACTCAATCATTGAAAAAGCCGACATGTTTCAACCAGTAGGTCTTCATCAGGGCTCCAAATGTTCAGTCATGAATATTATCTAAATATCTATTATCTAAAGATCTTCAAGAGAAGTTGTTTAACATCTTTTCTTAAGTTTAAAGTGAGGAGTGACATTTTCTTCATTTTTGCCACATTGTGCAAGTAAACTATCTTGACCACTGTAAGGGTGGCAGTACAGTATAACTTCAATGAAAGTCGACCTTTTTGCTCAGACATCACCCTTTAATTGTCGCAGTATCGTCCCTTTAGTTTCCTGTTTTCCCAAACAAGAACAGTTAAATGGCAGAAACAGAAAAAGTCGACCCCTAAATGACAGAAAATGTCCGGAGGAAAGGCTTATTCACTGAAACCTGGTCAGTTTCAACGCTGTTTTAAAAGATAAATGACAAGATGACTGATCTGAGTGTTTTTTCCCTCGACAGGCTACCAGGTATATAAAAAGCATCTGCGCTGCGGTTCACCTGAAGAAGACCATGAGGCTGAAGTCGGCGATGGCGAGAAGAAGGACTGTGCTGTGGAGAACGGCGCCTTTGAGTGTGACGAGTTTGGCAACGGTGAAGAGAAGGATAAGGACATGAACAAGAACACCCAGCTGTGAGATTTCACACACCTTTAAAATCACAGACTCTGGACGATCAGTACGAACACCGAGAGCCTGACTCAACTGTGAACACACACTGCACTCTGCAGGCCGGAGGGGTGAAACCCACACGTCCTCACCAGCACGGCCAACAATGACCATCCGCAGTGGAGGGTGCAGAGACTCAGACACTGAATTCTGTTATGTTGAATTGTTTTGTCTTTGTAGTTTAATATTAGGCCGTCCTTTCCTTAATTTATTCATATAATTATTTAAAACGACTTTACTCTGTATGCTCTGTCAGAAATCCTGTTGTGTTCCCTGATCGACACATTTCCACTTAACGTGTCGACATAATTCAAACTGAATATTTTAAGCTATTTATGTGGATTAAACTGCTCCGAATGCATATAAATATACTGTAGATGTTTATGAGACGTTCATAATTTATCTGATAAGACACCGAGCTGTGTCACATGAGGAGAATTATGTGTGCACATCTGACAGACTTCAACACTAATAGGTTATGTATTTTGTATCCTCGTTCTCTTCTCTGATGTAGCAGATGAAATCAGTGGTCAGCTTTGGACCCTTAACGCAAACTTCTGTTGTGTGTTCTCCTCTCTTTTGGTTCTTCTATACCTCATTTATGTTAGTGGATGAATAGATGTAGGAGTTGTTTTTAAAGGATAGGGTTTATAACGGTTTGAGACTCATTCAGTGCTCAGTTTTTTCCAGTTTTTAACATTTCGTAAGCTACTTTTTGTCAAATATCTGTCCCAACTGAAGAAACAGGTATAACATTATGATGACAGTATATTTATGATACATATTCAAACTTTAAAGCTGCGACAGACAGCGTGGTATTACAATATCGCGAAGACAGCGTTAGCAACATGGCTACTGTCCATCGCTAAAAACAACTGTAAGAATCCTGATTCGACCCTGACAACCTGGTCTTCGTGCTTTGAAAAGGCAGTCAAACACCTGGTTTTATTAATGAGCAGGCAAGCTTTGTTACTGACTGAACTCGTAGAACGAATGCCTGGTGGTGGGAGGAAACACATATTAGCGAGGGAACAGACTTGGACACAACACTGAGCAAATGCCCGTCTTGTTGTACCTCGGTCTCCATCACTCTCCTTCTTCACCGTCTTTGCCTCCTCGCTCAGTGGGGCTCTTTTTTCTCTTGCGGTGAGTTTCCACAGTTATTCCAGTTGTTCCAGCGTTACCTGGGGATATTGACCGGGGAAACAATGACTCTTCTTGTTTTAGTTGTGCAATTTCAGACGCGATTCCTTTGTTCTGTAATTTGCCTTGCAGGAAATACCTGGCCTGGTGGCAGGCCGAATATCATGGTGGGAACAAGGTGTATACGCGGAAGGTGTTATTTCCCTGCAGCCATTACACTGTGCAAGAATCCAAGTGTTTTATAATAGCAGGTTTTATAATAGCTGGTTGTTATTCTGTTAATCTACTCTCAGTCTATTGAAAGCGCGACTTTTCATGGATGTAAAGAAGAAAATATTTTAAAAAAACCTCTGTGCTGTCCTGTTCACCACTGTATTACAACTGTGCCTTCTGTAATAATGTATTTTTCTCTGAACATTTTTGTCTATTTAGTTGTAATAATTCACTTTTTGATATGAGTCCTAGTATTCATCTCAATAAACGCATTAATATTTGTAAACTACGCCTTTTTGTATGTGTTCAATCGATGTAGAAGGATTTTTGAATATATGAGAATATTCAAACGACCCCTGTGCCCTCATGAAAAAAAACAAGCACATGTAGCATTTCCTCTTCTATAGTAATGTAATAAAACATTATGTACAGAACACATAGGCCCGGCTCAAGGTCAGAAACTTTACCATCATAAAATAATCACATTTAATTCTTACAGTTGTTCAAAGTCCGTACTGTGACAGCAAAAGCACAAAAGTACATAAAATGTAAGTGCTGTCATGTGATGATAAACGTGACCAGCTGCTTGTGACATAACTGACGTGCCGAGCCAAAGATGTCCCAGAACTTCAGAGTGTGCTGGACCAACACCCTCCTTTCCAGCTCTCGCCCCTCCTCCGGATCAGTACACTGAAGCTGCCTTCACTTACTGCTGGATGTAGTGGGAATTCTCAAATGTCCTCTTATTTTCTCTCTGATCATCATCTTAGATTTGTTGGAAATCCACAAGTTGACATTTTATCATTAGAAAGCACCTTTTTTTTATGTTCAGGGCCTTTTAATACGAATATTTAGCAAACCTATCTAGCTGACTATGCGCTGAAACAGCCAGGCTATAATAAATGAATTTCCCCTTATATGGTTTTCTTTTGGAGTATTCACAAAATCAACAAAATTGGCTAAAAGAATCATTTAAAGACCTTCAGTATCGTTACATATATTATTGTTATTTTTCTCCAAGTCTGCTAACATTTGTACAGCCTTGTATAGCTAACAAGCTCTAACATGATTTACAAAACATCAAATCTTTGTGGGTTCATGTAGTAACAAGTCTAGGTAGCCTTCTGTGTCTTAAATATATAAGTTGAGCTATTACATTCTAGGTGAGATCAGCCAACATACAACTGTATTTGTCTTCATTTCTTTTAAGCTACCTGGGGAATATCAACAGTAATATTAATTAATTTGTAACGTCCCTGTTCAGTAAATATATGTATATATGTGCATTGTCATTTTTTTAACCACATAAGCTCAAAGGTTAATAGTCTCACAGTCTTGAACCTCGAAAACTAACAGAGTCTGGTGTGTTAGCAAATATTTAGCATGTTAATAGGCTAATCGGCACATTCATCAGAAAAGGTGTCCCCAAATATATCAAGCTGTATATAACTTGTGCACACTAATTAGTAATTTAATCATTTTTTCCATTTAAATAGCTTAACGGTCCTATTTGTATTATTTTGGAGCATCATTCCCAACCCGACCTTCAATCTCAAACACTGAGTTGTTAATGAGACTCAAAAAATCAACACTCATGAGACATTTCTTTAAAACCACAAAAGTTGCCTAGTTTCACAGTCGTGAGCTTTGAAACCTGAAGCTGAGCCTTTAAAACGAGTTATGGCTAATAGGTTAGCAGACATGTAGCATGTCACCAGAAGAGATGCCCCAAATATATCATATTAAACTAAAGAAATATATAATCTGTACATTTAATTAACACTTTTTTTACCATTTGAATTACTTTTTTAGCGACAGTTGCTAATTAAACTCTTAGTCCAATATTCATAATGTTGCTGTTGCATCAGTTGCATTTTCTGACTGCGGTCAAACCAGCCTCCGCTTCAAAATGGCCTGATTGTTCTGTTATTAACTTATTGTGTTTTTAAGAGTCACACTCAATGTAGAGTACATTTTATGGCGCAATCTTATCTGCAATATTAATATCACTATATTTCTGTAATTTTCCACTTCTGCAATGTTACGTCCAAACCAGGCATCACGGTTATCTTCACCATCTCTCCAACGGCGGAGGCGCAGTTTACGCGGAGAGCCTGAACGCAGCACGGCTTCGCTTTCAGAGAGACAGCAGTCGGGCGGAGAGGAGCCGCGTCGTGAGTAACACATCATTTATATGTTACAGCAACATTTCTAACACATGAACAGCCTGTCACACCATTTTACAGCACACAGACAGTTTGACTTTGAAACGTGAGCTGTCGTTTATCTGTATTTACGCCAAATAACGTTAAGAAGCTCCAGAAAAGTTCGTCTCCTCGCTTCCTCTTCTTCTTCTTCTTCTCCTTCTCCAACTTTACCGTTATTATTCAGCCTCGTCGAGCTTGTTGACGCTTCACTTCATCAGCCTGTTATAATAATAACTTACTCAAACAACGTTAGTTACTTGGTTTTAACAAGTAAACAGCTCAGTGGACGTGACTGATGCTGCCAGGGAACTGGACCCTAAATTAACGGGTCGCATTCCTCCTGAAGTGGTTGTCATGCCACTCACAACTGTTGACTAACGTTAGTAGCAGCTAATGTTAACGTATGTTAGCTTTGATGCCTCGTATCAATTTTTTCCACACAATAATTATGTTCAGAGTCAAAGTAATTAAGCCAATCAAGGTTTAAGTTATGTTAAAGGGAGTTGAGTTGGTTCACTTGAGGAGGAGAGAGTCTGGACGGCACCGGAAGGGAATAATTTAATGTAACGTAAAGTTTTAAGCTAGTAGCAGTTAAGCTAGTGGGACTTGGTCCAAAGTGTGTATTTGGGCCAACCACTGGTTCTGACTTCATATGATTACAGTGTGTTGGTGCTGGGTGTGTCAGTAAGTGTTGAAAAAGGAGCTCAGATGTAAAGTCTCTGAAAGGAAAGTGATATTTTATCACAGCAAACAAGAAAACACTTGATATTTGATATTTTATTCATCAAAACATTCAGGTATTGTCATTGGAGTGAATAAAAACAAAGGTGCTAGTTTGTGTGCCATGTTGTGTCCGAGCTGTACTTTTCCACGCTGCTTCCTGCTGGTGTGGTAAACTGAGATTAACTTGAATTTGCATCCAAATTAAGTTGTTGCAGCAACATGACTCAACATCAGAACCACGGTGATGACACATTATGTTGCAATCACTGACATTTATCAACCTTCATTAATTCACAGCCTTCACAAGCAGGCAGAGACTTGACCAACACCGAGCAAAAACACAGATACATGCGGGAACAACCGATTCTGTGAGGATTTCACGACAGGAGCTCCATGAAGGAAGAGAAGTTTCAGTGAGTACCACAGACAGATTAAATCTATAGTGAAATATAAGACAAGACAACGTGGACTTATTTATAAAATCTTGCTTCTCTTCACCAAGTCTTTAATTCAACATACTCGTGCATTTGCTTGTGTACAGCAAAGACTCCTACCATGATGTTAAATATCAAGTTTCTTGTCTATTAGGAAATTATATTTTGCCAAATTATGATAAAGTGTTTGTTCAACCGATAAAAACCTTATGGGTCATTGCAACTGACAATAATAATAATAATGATTGTGCAAAACCATATACTGTGAAACCGGGATGTTTTCTATATATATAGAAATATATACATACCGAAAATGTCGTAACATTGCAACCCAAAACTTTAATCTAAGTAGCTCTGATATCCAAATGAACCAACCTTAACAAGACTTTGTTAAACTGTTGTTGTTGACCCTTTATCCACCTCACTTAGAGGAGCACAGCTAATACAAATGACTTACAGTATAAAGCGTACACAAACTTTGTCCTCCAAAACATTAAGTTACTAAACCCAAACCACTTACTTTTTATCAGTGTGGGTTGATGTTTTCCTAATGTATTTTAGTGATTTGTTGATTAGATTGATTAGAAAATTAAACATGAATCAATGAATTAGTACACTAAAGATAAGGTATCAGATGAGTCAAATTAATTTGTTATTAATGTACTTTAATCTGTGACTGAGCTCAAGTGTTTATTTAATCTGTTATATCTCTCCAGAATGTAAATATCTTGCTATACAGCTACTGATCACATTGCTCAGTCACTTTCCTCTGAATGAAGTGTTACATTTTTCTTTTATCTCTAATAACAAACAAACTGCGTTAGCTCTTTATACAGGTAACAATGAGGTGTTTGGACAAGGGGGAGTGAGGTGTGTTACTATAATGTCACGACCTCCGAGCTGTTTGCTCATGTGACACCGTGATAAGACGGAGTAAAGAAACCACCACGTTGGCAAGGTCAAGAGTGAGATAACTTTGCAGCAGCTTATTGTCAGTGTGTCACTGTGGAAAAGCTCAGTGTTCCTCCTGGAAAATGAATGTGTTGTAACAGTAAGAGCATGTAAACCCCACCCTCACATGTACTGTTTCCTCATGAATATTGTAAAAGTTTGTTGGAGCGAGTCATCAGTTTTCTCAATGAATATTTCCACCGAGTGTGTCGTCATAAATCAGTTATGGCTTCTTCAAATGCTACAGCTATCTATGTGGTTTAGTTAGAGGTGGATACATGAGTCACAAAGATGCATATGTAACGGAGGCAGGATATTTTACAGTTTGCGATACCAATATATCTGTGATAGGTCAATATCGACAGATTTGATCGATCTATTCCAAACTTCAGCTCTATAAATGCTTAAGGTGCCGCTGAAAGAGTGCTGACACTGATGATAGCTGAACGCGGTCATGTTGTCGGGACAGCAACACCACGACACACCACAAACGTTGTTAAGCATCTGAGATTAAATCACAGTGCAGAATGAGGTTATACAGCTGTGTCTGAAGAAGAGGAGAGGAAAGGCGTTATCTAGGAACAGAGACAGAGAGAGTTGCTGTTGGTGATATTAATCACCGTCGCTGACCGTGGGAAAGTGATTCTTGGTTGTTTAGGTTTCGTTCGTGTGTTGATGTTCAAACAATGGGAGTTCTTTCTCATTCTTAAAATTACATAATGCCTTTTTTTTTTAAGCTTTTGTACAAAGTACTGGTATGTATTGGTATCTGCAACACCATCCTGGGTTTTACTTGGTATCAGATTGGAAAGGAAATCAGTGGTATCGCACCACAAACCACAGGCTTTGATTTGAATATTTTCCAAAGAAGTAGATTAACTGTTTCTCTATAAGTTTTTTTTAAATTAAACCCCAGTATTGTGATTTTTTTTCTGTTTAAACTATTTTTTTGTACTACAGGTTGTACAACTTTCACTGGTGTTGCATCATTATTTTTATTTCATCCAGAAGATCCACACAGTTGATATTAGTCTCAGCGTTCATCTAAGTGACTGCGACACTGAAAGTGTTGTAAATTTATGTTTTTCAACCAAATTAATCAAATAAAAACTCAGATATTAATAATCATGATCTTATAGTTTGATGGGTTTTCTCCTGTACGAGAACATTTGGTGACGAGAGAGTTTCTCCCCAGAGAGATGCTTCACACTCTTTTTATTGCGGTGTATTTCCCTCCTGACACCAGAGCCAACGGCAGCAGTCAGGTGCTCTGTGAGTCACAGTCCCAGCAGAACACCCAAAGGAGACCAGCTCTTCACAACCATAACAACTAACACACACAGGCCAGCCTCGTCATTGTAGGCTCCAGCGGCTGGAGATACAGAGGATATCAGGTATCGTCACATGTGGAAAGATAACAGATCATTAAACAGAAGCCCGCTCGTCCTGTCGTCAGAGCCATAATGTCACAGAGCACCTGACTGTCATTATCTCAGCATGATTGTAGTTTATAGTGTGCTGAAGCAGGTTTTCCACTGGTTGTTATTTTGTGGTTCACATGCTGCATTTCAGCCGCAGCCACAGGATGTTATTCTCAATTTCCCCAACGTGGGAAAAAAACAAAATCTGCCCCATATTACAGATAGTATCACTGCCGTTTGTGACTGTGTTTTTCAAGTTATGTACTTATTCCACATGTTTGTGAGTTGTGTCTAAATAGACAGAGATAGCACACACACACACACACACACACACACACACACACACACACACACACACACACAGGCAGGAGAGAAGGCCCTTCCTGCAGGTGATGGTCGCTTTAACTTCATTTTTGCAGAAGAAGCAGCGCCAAGCTTCTCCAGGACCACATGAAAAGCTTCATGTTATAAATTCATGAGGATTTTATCAAGATAAACTCTATGTGTGATTAGAAAAGAGCATATGAGCTACTGACACAAAACTGCTCTAATGGTGGGAACAACAGAATCAAGCTATTGCAGCGCTTCTACGGCTTTCACTTCCTGTGTGTCTCTGAGACTCGCACCACTGCATGATCAAAGTACAAAAATACTTATTATTTATTTACAAGCAATTAAGTTTGTTTGCATATTCATATGACAGTGTAAAAGGGAATAAAAGTTGTGAAAGTGAAACATTTCGCACTGAAAAATATTTGGTAACTTTTCTAAATACTCTGATTTTGCTTCTCCCAGGAAATGGTCCAGTGACAGTGGACGATGCCAGCTATGAGTCAGAGTCCCTGCCTGTGGACTCAGCTCCCTCAGAGCAGCCGGTCGCCATGTGACCGCTACAAGCACGCCTGCTGCAGCTACGACGGAAATGTCTACATCCTGGGAGGAAGAGACAACCGCTGTCTGAGGGACTTCTGGAGGTACAGCGTGGGTAAGAGCTAGAGACACAGCTGTTGCTCCATTTATTTTAGTATTGAGACTAGTAGGATTTTTACCACCACATGCCAAAAAATAAGGATTTGTTGAATTTAAAACAGTGTACCGTATTTTAAATGATGCATGAAATATATAGAGAATGGCCCCTGTATAAAATGTGCATGTTGCGTCTAATCAAACGTCTAACTCTGTGATATTACAGTGTGTGACGAGTGGACAGAGTTAAACTGCACTGGTGAAGCTGCACCAGATGATCTCGAGGAACACTCTATGGTGGCTCATCAGGTACAAACTCACAATCATATGTTGCTCAGATCTCTCTGCTAATGCTACGCTGCTTTGTGTGTCAGTGTGTTCAATATGTTCACCAGCTTCGACCTTTTCAGGGCTTCCTGTACGTGTTCGGAGGCATGCTGGATTCTGCATACACCAAGTTGAGATGTCCCCTCTGGGTGTTTGACATCGGTGAGTTTCACTGCACGGTACACCTACTGTATTATTGGCAGCCAGTGTTGCGATGTTCTCTGCAAATGCTCAGGCTTGACAGACAAAACCTGTTGTTGCATGTCGGTTCAGGTCCCACGCCTCCGAGCCCCTGTGAAAATATTCAGTTCGTAGGTCAGCTGTGTGTGAAACCTGTGCCCCAAATTATACGTTAAAGTCAGCTATTCAACAAAAAGTAACTTTAAAATCATTAATTTATGCTGACAAATTCTAATTATGTAAAAATTAAGCTGTGTCAAGGAGACTTCCTACTATTCATTAGCTAAATGTCCTGGAGGCACACTAACAGGACATGCTTCCTGCTCTACAAATACCACAACTTGTTGGTTCCTGTGTCTCCCCCTGGTTCAACACAGCTTTAATTGTTCCTCATTCACCTGCTCCTTTTCTAAATCTATCAGCACTTGTGTTGTAGGGCTGTCCTGAATACCATCTTCAAAGCTTCAGTGACAGAATAGCATTTGTGCACACGGAGCGGAAATGCTCTGTTGCGGAACGTAGTTGATCCTTGATCCATACAGACCCTCCAGCACCACCTCCACCAGGTTTGGCACGCTGGTGAACCACAGATTCATTGCAAAATTGAATACAAATAAAAAATACAGTTTTACTGTCACTGTTACTGTTTTAAATAATAATTTCCTAAATCTCGAAGCAGACTTGCAGTGAAATAAGACAGATAAGTGCTTTGATAAAGTCTGAAGCACACTGATTGGGTTTGGGAAGAGTGAGATTTAAAAGTCATCACTTTTCACCTCCATTGAGGGAAATCCTGTAGCCTATAATGATTTTTATTGCAACTTTGGCAATATCTGCTGCCTTCCCTTCCAGTCCCGGTGCACAGTAGCACTCTGTATCAATATGATATGACTTGTGACATGTAAAAGATACTGATTTGGACATTGATCACCTTGGCAGAGGTAGAGGCTTTGAAGTTTTATTTCAGCCCTGCTGTCTCGTACTTGATATTGGTTTGCGCAGTAAATATTTCCACCGTGCCACGTTTTATAAAAGGTTTAATTCACTCAGAGTAAAATAATCAGCCATAAGGACTGTTTGCATGTCCAATTCAGCTTTTGTACGACAATATTTTAGCTATTATTAAACTTTGGTGCAGAACATTGCCACTGGAGGGCCAGAACATACCATAATATGTGAGATAATGATTCAAAATACTTCAGACCAAGAAATCCAAAGCGACCTGTCAATACATCACCATCAGCTGCCTGCATGACAATATTGTTATCATTAATGTATAATTGATCTCTGGAAACTCGGCTTTATTTTAATTTCCCTTTGTTGTGTGTTTCAGCAAAGCAGAAGTGGGTTCACTGCCAGGGAAAGACGAGCTCCCCTCAGGTACAGAGCTCCTTTCATATGGCAGTGATCTGAAGTAGCAACAGATGACATGAAACCTGCTGCCAAGTTTCTTTCTCTGCATTCTTCCTGAGAACAGTCATCAAGGATTAAAACCTGTTTTAAACTGATCATACACAACATTACCATATGAATAATTACATGTTGAGTGTGATGAGAAGAATTAACAACACATTAGTGTGCTACGTGCTGTGCTGAAGTTAGCTGGTGAATGAAAACAGCAAGATTGCCATCAGATACAGGCGGTCCTTTCTGGAAATGACCCTGTTTTACATTCCAGCTTCAGTCTGATGCAGAAAAACGGCTTTGTTAGCATCAGAAGTGACAACAACAAGGCTTTCAGAGAGAAAGACGTTACAGTCCTGAACAAAACCCAAGAAAAGTCATTTTAATGATCAGTGCTTTAATGTTTTTATTCACAAATGTCACAGTTTTATGACAAATACATTTAAATGAATGACTTGATATGTGATGATGTCACAAACATAATTTATTGTAGGGTAAATGTATGAAAAGAGATTTCCACAGGTGTATGTGTCTGTGGAGGTAGATGCTGTATCAATAAACAGGCAATTTGTTAGACTCAAAGAGGAACTTGAGCTCTCAGTAAGTCCAGAGTCCAGAAAGTGGATTGTGTTTAACATGGAAGTCAGAAACTTTTCAGCTCCCGCTTGTCTTGAACACAGCAGCACCTGTTCAGTTGTACCCGGTCCAAATCATGGCAGACATCTGATCTGCAGTTCTGTTGGCTCCATAGAACCTGAACAAGACAAAAAGCAACATTAAAACACTGAATAAAATACAAAACACAAACATTGAGGATAGTTTTAAGTCACTTGTGATAATAGAGTCCTTGGGTTTGTTAGTAATGAATCTCACACAGACATTTGTGTGTTCATGCTTGTGTGTCTGTCTGTGTGTGTAGACCCAAACGCCGACCAACAGAAAAGGGCACAGTGCCGTGGTGGTCGGCTCTGCCATGCTGGTGTACGGAGGTTTCGTAGACATGAAAGGATCCTCGCAGGACTTTTGGAGTTTGGATTTTGGTGAGTTTGAGTTGCTCTTATTACCATGTAGTACTCTAATTCTTGGTACAGCTAATATATTCTTCTTATTTGTATCTATTGTATTATTACATTAAGTTGCAGCACTGAGGCGACAAAAGCAACACAAAAACACTCGCAGTGTCTTTGGGAAGAAATTGTCATCAGAATTTTGCCCTTTTTTTTAACTCTCTTTGTTTTCATGACTGAATAAACAAACTGAACTTAAAGGTCAACACAATTTATACTGTTTTACTTTGTTTATATGTGGCGGACCCTGCCAACTTTCCAGCTTCAAACAGTGTTCTGGGACCTTATTTTCCTCTGAGAACAGCTTGTTTATTCACTTATGGAAAAATAAACATTCCTGAGTTTATATTTTTACCTCATTAATATTGTAAATATTAAAATATATCCAAAACTACACAGAAATACATGTAAATACTGCTTCTTCTGTTTTATTTCAGGCGTAAGTCAGGTATCAACCAGATTCTACTGATGGTGAGACAGATGCAGTGAAAGGGTGTAATTTTTTATTTTGTGTGTTTATATGCATGACAGATACCATGGCTTGGTCCCTGCTGCATGGTTCTCAGCAGGGCTCATTAGGCCCGGGCCCCAGACACAGTCACTCAGCCGTGGCCTACCAGAGCTGCATGTACCTGTTCGGGGGCTTGAAAGGTTTGAGGGAGCAGAGGGACTTCTGGAAGTGGAATTCCAGCAGCCACATGTGGACTTCCCTCAGAAACAAGTGAGTACAGATGTCATCCGTCAGTTTGTCCTTTTCAGGAGTTAGCTTGGGTCCACAGCTAAACATAGTATTGACTGTGCAACATGCTGCTACTCCAAGGCTGGCTAGATGGTTCCTCAAAGACTTCTGCTGCCTTCAACAACCTTATTTTCTACCAAGCCTCCCGATGTATGTCATTGCAGGTTGATTTGTCAACTTGTCAGCTTCAAAAAGCATACATTTGTGTAAAAACTGTGATAAGACACATTTTCCTGACATAATTTATACTGGTGTTATCATGAACGATATAGCACGGCCCTGCAGTACATGTAAGTTGCATCCAGGTCAGAATCATCAGCCCATGCAGACAAACTTGACAGGCAGTTTATCAAAGGACTTCATTGGGCCATGTCCACATTTAACTGGTGGAAGAGGAACTTGATCCTGTTGGAATGATATGAATACTGAAGCACTCAACACCTGCTGAACGGCCAGGGATCAGTTTTCAGCTGGCTGTGCTGTGCAAACAAGAGGCTGTCAGGCTGTACAGTGGAGCTAATAACTATAGTAGTATGAAGACATTAAAAAGTAAAGCATTAATGAAGTCGTCAGTAATTATAGATAAGAAGTACTTTCTTGGTTTTCTAGAGTAACATTCTTATCAAAATCTTAGTAGAGTAATGGATGATCAGTAAAAAAAAATAATATTAATTCTGTAACCGTAACACTGTGTCGGTGCCAAACCACAATTCAACAACAAAAACCGTTATCATATCAACGATCAGGCAGGTTGTAACTAAGCCGAGGAAGCCGGAGACACAGTGTGAACACAGCCACAGGTACACACTCCCCTGTCAACGTTTAAGATGATCTCTTCTGACAGTTAGCATTTTTCAGACTCTCTGAACTCATCGTGTGTGACAGTGGTAATTTTTGGCTCATTGTCAAACAAGTCTGTTTCTTAAGGAAGCCCTGAGGGACAGGTAAGGACTTTGTTTTCCTGGTGATCCTTCTTCTAAGTCTGAACTAAAATGTTTTCAGTCCTGTGTGAGGAAAACCCATAAAAAATAAGAATTAATGAGAATTTGTTTGTATTTTTCTTTTTCATGTGCCAGAGTGAATTTTTTGTTTCCCATGTGTGAAACTAAGTGAAAAAAAAAGTTTTGGGAGGAAGTACATGTTCTTTTTTTTTGTGATACTCATTTTGACCACAAGAGGCCGACTGGTACCATTACCTCATGTTCTGTGCTGATAATACACAATATTCCACCCGTGACGCTGAACACAGGTTAGAGCCAATTATAGTGTAAACGGAGAAATTAAAACTCCCCTGGAAGAAAACATGAGTGCTTTTAGTCCTCAATGTAGTGGTGCATTTCAGCTCATGGTCATAATGAGTATTACAAAAAAAAGGTTTACTACTGCTCAAACTTTATTTTCACTTAATTAAAAAAAAAAAAAAATCTTTTAAATTGTATTTTTTTAAAAACGCCTGGAAAACTATTTTTTTTCTCGTAGCATTTTTTTTTTTGGTCTTTCAAAAAAAAAAAATTTCCTGAGAATTTTTGTTGAGTATGAAAAACAAAATTTCTCAGGAAAATGTTTTGTAACCGAGTGTTACCAAGTTTCTTTTTCTTTTCACTCGGTTTCACACATAGAAAAGAAAATTCTCCTGAATTTTTTTTTTCACTATCACTGAGGTTAAAATATTTTTTTTTTACTTGGTTTCACATATGACATTTTCGTAGGAATAAAAAATTAAGGAACTTTATCTTGCCCAAACTTTTTTTTACAACAGTTCTCAAGTCATAAACACAAAGAAAAAAAATCTCCTAAAAATGTTTGGTTTTTTTCTTCAGCTATTTTCCCCCCCATATATTTTCACATGTTTAGATCAGACTTAGAAAATGGATCACCAGAAAAATAAATGTCCTCGTTAGGGCTTCCAGAGTTCCTGCAGTGACATTTGGAGAGTTTTCAACTGGTTTCACTCGACCTGCTCACAATCCTTAAAAACTAAAGAAAACAAAGATTTAACAGGGAACAAAAGATCAATCAGGTGAAATCAGTTAGTAATCAATTAATTTATAGACTTTGGTAGTGAAATGGTGAAATACATATCAAAATAACCCTAATAAATGCAGTCATGTCCACACAGTA
Organism: Pagrus pagrus; assembly: GCF_965226575.1. NCBI lineage: Eukaryota > Metazoa > Chordata > Actinopteri > Spariformes > Sparidae > Pagrus > Pagrus pagrus. The sequence goes on from NC_140193.1 coordinate 3,170,681, forward strand.
GGGCCAAAAAGCAAAAAGTCTGCGACCATGAGTCAAAATACTTCTTATACTCTTTTTTTTTTCATTAAAAAAGAAAATATCAGCTTCACAATTTGATTGAATCTTTCACTCAAACTGATATTTTCATTTCTAATTTTTTAAAAAAGTATTAAACTCAAAACAAATGCAAAATACAAATATTCCGACTTGTGGTCTCAAACTTTTTGACCTTACTGTATATTGATAATTTGATAATGTGGTTATTGTGACAACTGTTGCCTTGTTTCAGGAAAAAATAACCTGTCCAGACCAGATGAGGACATACAGAACATCAGCTGTCGGATTTGTTGTATGTGTTCAGTATAATGTGAGGATTTCCACCCTTTCCCCGTCACAGCTGGAGATTACATACATGAAAAGACAAACGACCAGTGCATTCAGTAGTGATTGTTCTGACTGTTCCTTCCTGCTAACGCCACCCATGGTTGTGTTTCCTAGGTCCGGTCCCTCCAGACTGATGGGCCACTCGGCTGCAGTCTATAAGGACAGTATGCTTCTTTTCGGGGGAGGCGAGAGCCAGAACTCTCCCAAGAACTGCCTGTGGAGGTACAACTTCAGCAGTCAGACCTGGGGGCAGGTAGCTACACTCCCAGGCTCCAACGCCCCCGACAAGATCCACCACTGCTGCACTGGGCTGGGCCCCAGCTACAAGTCCAACAGCAGCACAGGACTCCAACCCAGGCCGCTGGATGGGCGAGGAAGGCCCTTCAAGAACAAGTGCTTCCCTGCCCCGCTCAGTTTTCTGGGATCAGAGGGAGGTATAGAGCTGGAGACGTTCAGCCCGGACCGATGCTACGGCAGCAAAACACTCACACAGTCCTCAGAACTGGTCAACAGCAAAGAGGGGCTGATGGAGAAAGACTCACTGCAGATTGGAAACTGTTTGACCTTTGAGAACAAGGCTTTCAGGAATACGTGCACAGATGAGGACCTGCTCGACGAGGAGGATGGAGATGTGGCCCTGCACCTGCCTGATCTGCTGCTGGTGCTGGGGGGAAGGCCATGCACCGGACTCAGCCCGATCTCCATGTGGCAGATGACTCTGACTGACTCCTAACAGCCTGTGCACAACAAGCGTTACAAACATTTTCTCTATATGAAAAACAGTGTTATATTATCACTTCACCTTTGTTAAATTGTATGTTTAAAGAGTTTACTGACACTTTGTGAAGAAAATAACATAAAATATTTTTATATTACTGTTACTTGTGTTGTGAGTTCTGATGGTGTGCAATGATGCGTTTATTACACATTTGCTTTTTGCAGAAATAAATGTTCAGAAAATGGCACGACATCTCTGTGCCTGCTCCTTCACAACATACTGGATTCTGTTGTTATAACTTCACTGCTGTGACACTTTGGTCTGAATTTGTACTAAAAGTCTGACACATTTCAGCCCCACACGTCACCAGATCTGGTGGAGATAAACTGCACAACTGCTTTAATTTACTACAACATAGAGATGATTAAAATACCTTTAATAAAACCTAATTTACACATGATGGCGCCAGAGCTCAACATTCAGGTATCTTTCTGTCTGATCTATAACTGCAGTAATAAGTTTCAGTTATCAGCCTACTGTAGTGGGTTTATGAGGAACAGTGTCAAATGAGTTTGTGGAAATGCAGAGCCACCAGCTGGTCAACTTGTAGAGTATCTCTTGTTTCACACATGAAAAGGAAATCTATTAAAATGACCCAAAAAAAATAATAGATAGAAAAAATCTGAATTTTTAGGAAAAAAGTCTGCATTTTTAGGCAAAGAAATCAGATTTTTTAGGGAACTAGTTAGTACCAGTTTCAGACATGAAAAGGAAATCTATGAAAAAAGAAAATTAGAAAAAATATTTGCCACATTTTTTTTTCTCCAATAAAAAAATCTAAATTATAGATGAAAAAATCTGAATTTTTAGGAAAAAAATCTGAATTTTTAGGAAAAAAATCTGAATTTTTAGGAAAAAAGAAAATTAGAAAAAATATTTGCCACATTTTCTTTCTCCAATAAAAAAATCTAAATTATAGATGAAAAAATCTGAATTTTTAGGAAAAAAAGAAAATTAGAAAAAATATTTGCCACATTTTCTTTCTCCAATAAAAAAATCTAAATTATAGATGAAAAAATCTGAATTTTTAGGAAAAAAGAAAATTAGAAAAAATATTTGCCACATTTTCTTTCTCCAATTAAAAAATCTAAATTATAGATGAAAAAATCTGAATTTTTAGGTGAAAAACCATCTGAATTCTTTTTCTTCTCGAAGATGTCTTTCCTCCTATCAGATTGACTTTAAAATTCACTGAGTCTCACGAGAATCAAACGGTCAACCCCATAACTTTCATGTGTTCATAACAGAATAAAAAAGCAAATCTGAACTTTTAGGGAAAGAAATCTGAATTTTTAGGCAAAAAAAACGTATTTTTAGATATAAAAATCTGAATTTTTAGGGAAAACAAATACATTTTCTTTTAAAAGATGTCTTTCCTGCTACTACCAGATTGTTTTCCCGCTCAGTACCAGTTACTCACATGAAACGGAAATCTATAAAAAAAGAGAATAAGAAATGTTTTTTGCTAGATTTTTTTGATCCAATAAAAAAAATCTGTATTTCTAGGTACAAAAATCTGAATTTTTAAGGAAAAACATCTGAATTATTTTTTCTTAGATTTTTTTCCCACTCAGTACCAGTTACTGACATGAAAAGGAAATCTATAAAAAAAGAGAATTAGAAATGTTTTTTGTCTGATTTTTTTGATCCTATAAAAAATCTGATTTTTTAGGAAAAAAGTCTGCATTTTTAGGCAAAGAAATCAGATTTTTTTAGGGAACTAGTTAGTACCAGTTTCAGACATGAAAAGGAAATCTATGAAAAAAGAAAATTAGAAAAAATATTTGCCACATTTTTTTTCTCCAATAAAAAAATCTAAATTTTTAGGAAAAAAATCTGAATTTTTAGGAAAAAAATCTGAATTTTTAGGAAAAAAAGAAAATTAGAAAAAATATTTGCCACATTTTCTTTCTCCAATAAAAAAATCTAAATTATAGATGAAAAAATCTGAATTTTTAGGTGAAAAACCATCTGAATTCTTTTTCTTCTCGAAGATGTCTTTCCTCCTATCAGATTGACTTTAAAATTCACTGAGTCTCACGAGAATCAAACGGTCAACCCCATAACTTTCATGTGTTCATAACAGAATAAAAGCAAATCTGAACTTTTAGGGAAAGAAATCTGAATTTTTAGGCAAAAAAAAATGTATTTTTAGATATAAAAATCTGAATTTTTAGGGAAAACAAATACATTTTCTTTTAAAAGATGTCTTTCCTGCTACTACCAGATTGTTTTCCCGCTCAGTACCAGTTACTCACATGAAACGGAAGTCTATAAAAAAAGAGAATAAGAAATGTTTTTTGCTAGATTTTTTTGATCCAATAAAAAAAATCTGTATTTCTAGGTACAAAAATCTGAATTTTTAAGGAAAAACATCTGAATTATTTTTTCTTAGATTTTTTTCCCACTCAGTACCAGTTACTGACATGAAAAGGAAATCTATAAAAAAAGAGAATTAGAAATGTTTTTTGTCTGATTTTTTTGATCCTATAAAAAATCTGCATTTCTAGATAAAAAATCTGAATTTTTAGAAACAAAAATCTGAATTTTTACAAAAGAAATCTGAATTTTTAAAATCTGAATAGATAAAAAATCTGAATTTTTAGGAAAAATCTGAAATCTTTTTCCTATAGAAGATGTCTTTCCTCCGATCAGATTGTTTCCCCACTCAGTACAAATTACTCACATGAAAAGGAAATCTATAAGAAAATAACATTTGAATTTTTTTTGCCAGATTATTTTCCTCTTGCAAAAAAATCTTAATTTTTAGATTAAACAAAATCTGAATTTTTAGGGGAAAAACATTTGAATTCTTTTTCTTCTGGAAGATGTCTTTCCTCCTATCAGATTGACTTTAAAATTCACTGAGTCTCACGAGAATCAAGCGGTCAACCCCATAACTTTCATGTGTTCATAACAGAATAAAAGCAAATCCGAACTTTTAGGGAAAGAAATCTGAATTTTCAGGCAAAAAAAAAACGTATTTTTAGATATAAAAATCTGAATTTTTAGGGAAAACAAATACATTTTCTTTTAAAAGATGTCTTTCCTGCTACTACCAGATTGTTTTCCCGCTCTGTACCAGTTACTGACATGAAAAGGAAATCTATAAAAAAAGAGAATTAGAAATGTTTTTTGTCTGATTTTTTTGATCCTATAAAAAATCTGCATTTCTAGATAAAAAAAAACAACTGAACGTGTAGAAAAAAAATCTGAAATTTTAGACTAAAAATCTGAAATTTTAGATAAAAATTCTTAAGTTTTAGAAAAAAAATCTGAAATTTTAGATAAAAAATCTGAAATTTTAGATAAAAATTCTTAAGTTTTAGGGAAAAAAAATCAGAATTTTTAGATAAAAATTCAGAATTTTTAGAAAAAAAAAATCTGAATTTTTACAAAAGAAATCTGAATTTTTAAAATCTGAATAGATAAAAAATCTGAATTTTTAGGAAAAAAGAAATCTGAAATCTTTTTCCTATAGAAGATGTCTTTCCTCCGATCAGATTGTTTCCCCACTCAGTACAAATTACTCACATGAAAAGGAAATCTATAAGAAAATAACATTTGAATTTTTTTTGCCAGATTATTTTCCTCCTGCAAAAAAATCTTAATTTTTAGATTAAACAAAATCTGAATTTTTAGGGGAAAAACATCTGAATTCTTTTTCTTCTAGAAGATGTCTTTCCCCCAATCAGATTGTTTCCCCACTCAGTACCAGTTTCACTCATGAAAAGGAAATGATAAAAAAAGAAAATTAGAAAAAAATATTTGCCAGATTTTTTTCCTCATATAAAAAAATCTAAATTTTATGATAAAAAAAATCTGAATTTTTAGTAAACAAGAAATCTGAAATTTTTTTCTTCTAGAAGATGTCTTTCCTTCTATCAGATTGTTTCCCCACCCAGTACCAGTTTCACACATGAAAAGAGATGAAAAAAAAAGAATCTGAAATTTTCTCCCAGATTTTGCTCCTCCTCTGACTGAGTAGCTCAGAGTGTAAAGACGTTGTCTCCATGATTTGCGGTCGTGGGTTTGATCCTTGAGTCGCTCCAGTTCTGGAAACTAATCTGTGCTTAATTTTGAAGGCTGATGTCCTAAAGAAAGAGTGAAAAGCTCTGAGAAACATTTTTCATCAGTCTGATCAGACAGCTCAGCCTGATAGATGACTGCTCTGAAGTTCTTGGGTTGACGGTTCAATTCTTATGAGACTCAGTGAATTTTAAAGTCCAATACCCAAAGTGAGAGTGAAATGTGCCCAGAGAAGAGCTCCCAGTATAAAGAGGACTTGGTGGTGTGTTGGGTTTGTTCTCTGCTGGTAGTAACCAGAGGAGCTCGCACTGGTTTGAGCCCAGCTGACTGCTGGTACGAGCATCCTCAGTTTTTGGGCTATGTCCCCTCCTGTGGGTTCTCATAGATGGAAGTTTTGGACTATGAGACAAAGATGTTTTCTAATACGTAAAAGTATATCAGAAATTTTTGCCATCTCTTTTTCCTCCCCAATAAAGAAATCTGAATTTTTAGAGAAAAAAAAAAGTTTTTTCCCCCTAGGAAAAAAGAAAAAATAAATTTTAGAAGATGGCATCTGATACTGAAAGGCAGCAGGATTTGAACCTGCTACAGTTCCTCTGGTTACTACCAACCAAGAACAAACCTACCACTCCACCAAGTCCTCTTCACGAAGAAAGCTCTTCTCTGGGCGCATTTCACTCTCACTTTAGGTGTTGGACTTTAAAATTCACCATGTCTCATAGGAATCAAACAGTCGACCTCAGAAGTTAAGCTCAGTCATCTATCAGTCTGAGCTGTCTGACCAGACTGATGAACTCCTTCCCCCAGAGCTTTTCACGCTTTCTTTTGGACAGCCGGCTTCAAAATTCAACCCATATCAGTGAACCTGAGCAACTCGAGGATCAATCCCACAATCTCAAATCTTGGAATCAGCGTCGCTACACACTGAGCTATTCAGTCTAAGGCAAAATCAAATCAAATTTTTAAGGGAAAAAGAATGTTTTTCCACCAACCAAATTTTTTTTAAAGAATTTCTAAAAATTCAGATTTCTTTTTCTAGGAGGAAAAAAATTGATTTCCTTTTTATCATAGATTTTGGAAAACAATCTGATAGGAGGAAAGACATCTTCTAGAAGAAAAAAGATACAGATTTTTTTCTAAAAATTTAGATTTTTTTTCTAGGAGGAAAATAATCTGGTGATTTTTTATAGGATCAAAAAGATCTGGAATTTTTTTTCTAATTTTCTTTTTTATAGATTTCCTTTTCATGTTTGAAACTGGTACTGAGTGGGAAAACAATCTGATAGGAGGAAAGACATCTTCTAGCAAAAAAATGATTCATGTTTTTGCGTAAATATTCAGATCTTTTTTTTGCGTAAAAATTCAGATTTTTTTATCTAAAAATTCAGATTTTTTTGTCTAAAAATTCAGATTTTTTTGCGTTAAAAATACAGATATGCTCTTTTTGTAGATTTCCTTTTCATGTGTGAAACTGGTACTGAGTGGGCAAACAATCTGATAGGAGGAAAGACATCTTCTAGAAGAAAAATAATTGAGGTGTTTTTCCCTAAAAATTCAGATGTTTTTCCCTAAAAATTCTTTTTTTTCCCTAAAAATTCAGATTTTTTCATCTAAAAATTCAGATTTTTTCATCTAAAAATTCAGATTTGTTGCCTTAAAAAGCAGATTTTTTTACCCTAAAATTTCTGATTTTTTAATCTAAAAATTCAGATGTTTTTTTTACTAAAAATTCAGATGTTTTTTTTACTAAAAATTCAGATTTTTTATCTAAAAATTCAGATTTTTTTTGCCTAAAAAATGTAGATTTTATCCCCTAAAAATTCAGGTTTTTAATCTAAAAATTCAGATTTTTTTGCCTATACATACAGATATGCTTTTTTTGTAGATTTCCTTTTCATGTGTGAAACTGGTACTGAGTGGGCAAACAACCTGATAGGAGGAAAGACATCTTCGAGAAGAAAAATAATTCAGGTGCTTTTCCCTAAAAATTCTGATGTTTTTCCCTAAAAAATATTTTTTTTCCCTAAAAATTCAGATTTTCTAATCTAAAAATTCAGGGGTTTTTGTCTTAAAAATTCAGATTTTTTTCCTTAAAAACCAGATTTTTTGCCCTAAAAATTCAGAATTTTTCATCTAAAAATTCAGATTTTTTTTGCCTAAAAATTCAGATTTTTTTAATCTAAAAATTCAGATTTCTTTAATCTAAAAATTCAGATTTTTTTCCTTAAAAACCAGATTTTTTTGTCTAAAAATTCAGATTTTTTGGCCTTAAAAATGTAGATTTTATCCCCTAAAAATTCTGGTTTTTAATCTAAAAATTCAGATTTTTTTGCCTTAAAAATACAGATATGCTTTTTTTGTAGATTTCCTTTTCATGTGTGAAACTGGTACTGAGTGGGCAAACAACCTGATAGGAGGAAAGACATCTTCGAGAAGAAAAATAATTCAGGTGTTTTTCCCTAAAAATTCTGATGTTTTTCCCTAAAAATTTTTTTTTTTTTCTAAAAATTCAGATTTTCTAATCTAAAAATTCAGGGGTTTTTGCCTTAAAAATTCAGATTTTTTTCCTTAAAAACCACATTTTTTGCCCTAAAAATTCAGATTTTTTCATCTAAAAATTCAGATTTGTTTTGCCTAAAAATTCAGATTTTTTTTAATCTAAAAATTCAGATTTTCTAATCTAAAAATTCAGGGTTTTTTGCCTTAAAAATTCAGATTTTTTTTCCTTAAAAACCAGATTTTTCGCCCTAAAAATTCAGATTTTTTTCATCTAAAAATTCAGATTTTTTTCATCTAAAAATTCAGATTTTTTTTTGCCTAAAAATTCAGATTTTTTTATCTAAAAATTCAGATTTTTTTGTCTAAAAATTCAGATTTTTTTGCCTTAAAAATACAGATATGCTCTTTTTGTAGATTTCCTTTTCATATGTGAAACTGGTACTCAGTGGGCAAACAATCTGATAGGAGGAAAGACATCTTCTAGAAGAAATTTTTTTTTTCTAGTTTTCTTTTTTTATAGATTTCCTTTTTATGTTTGAAAGTGGTACTGAGTGGGAAAACAATCTGATAGGAGGAAAGACATCTAGAATAAAAGGAATTGAGATATTTTCCCCTAAAAATTCACATTTTTCTTCAAATAAGTTAGATTTTTTTGGAGAAAAAAAAAAAAAAAATTCTAAAAAAATCAAGATCTTTTTTCCAAAAAAGAATTTAAGTTTTATTTTTTTTTTTTTAAATTTAAGTTTTTTTTTTCCTGAAAAAATCTAAGTTTTTTTTTTCTAAAAAAAATTACGTTTTTAAAAAAAAAAAAAAAATTAAAAAATTAAGTTTCTTTTTAAAAAAAAATTTAAGTTTTTTTTTCTGGGAGGGAAAAATCTGGCAAAAAACATTTCAATTTTTTTTTTTGTAGATTTCCTTTTCATGTGTGAAACTGGTACTGAGTGGGAAAACAATCTGATAGGAGGAAAGACATCTTCTAGCAAAAAAATGATTCATGTTTTTGCCTAAAAGTTCAGATTTTTTGTGCCTAAAATTTCATATTTTTTTGCCTAAAATATCAGATTTTTTCATCTAAAAAATTCCGATTTTTTTTGCCTCAAAAATAATTTTTTCCCTCTCAAAATTCAGATTTTTATCCCCATGAAAATTCAGATTTTTTTCTTCTAAAAATTAAGACTTTTTTTTTTCCTTAAAAAATTCAGATTTTTTGCCTAAAAATTCAGATTTTTTTAATCTAAAAAATTCAGATTTTTTTCCTTAAAATGTATTTCTTTTTTCTAGGAGGAAAAGAATCTGGCAAATATTTTTTCTAGTTTTCTTTTTTTATAGATTTCCTTTTTATGTTTGAAAGTGGTACTGAGTGGGAAAACAATCTGATAGGAGGAAAGACATCTAGAAGAAAAGGAATTGAGATATTTTCCCCTAAAAATTCACATTTTTCTTCAAATAAGTTAGATTTTTTTGAAAAAAAATTAAGATTTTTTTTCTAAAAAAAAAGATTTTTTTTTTCTAAAAAAAAAGATTTTTTTTTCTAAAAAATTAGATTTTTTTTCTGGGAGGCAAAAAATCTGGCAAAAAACATTTCAAATTTTCTTTTTTGTAGATTTCCTTTTCATGTGTGAAACTGGTACTGAGTGGGAAAACAATCTGATAGGAGGAAAGACATCTTCTAGCAAAAAAATGATTCATGTTTTTGCCTAAAAGTTCAGATTTTTTTTGCCTAAAATTTCTATCTAAAAATTCAGATTTGTTTGCCTTGAAAATGTAGATTTTTTGCCCAAAAATTCAGATTTTTTATTCTAAAAATGCAGATTTTATCCCCAAGAAAATTCAGGTTTTCAATCTAAAAATGCAGATTTTATCCCCAAGAAAATTCAGGTTTTTAATCTAAAAATGCAGATTTTATCCCCTAAAAATTCAGGTTTTTAATCTAAAAATGCAGATTTTATCCCCTAAAAATTCAGGTTTTTAATCTAAAAATTCAGATTTTTTTGTCTTAAAAATACAGATATGCTTTTTTTGTAGATTTCCTTTTCATATGTGAAACTGGTACTCAGTGGGCAAACAATCTGATAGGAGGAAAGACATCTTCTAGAAGAAAAGTAATTCAGGCGTTTTTGCCTAAAAATTCTGATTTTTTTGCCTAAAAATTCAATTTTTTTTTCCTAAAAATTCTGACTTTTTAATCTAAAAATTCACAGTTTTTTTGCCTAAAAATTCAGATTTTCTAATCTAAAATTTCAGGGTTTTTTGCCTTAAAAATTCAGATCGTTTGCCTTAAAAAGCTGATTTTTTTCCCCTAAAATTTCTGATTTTTTTATCTAAAATTTCAGATTATTTTTATCTAAAATTTCAGATTTTTTAATCTAAATATTCAGATTTTTTTTCCTTAAAAATACAGATATGCTTTTTTTTGTAGATTTCCTTATCATGGTACTGAGTGGGCAAACAATCTGATAGGAGGAAAGACATCTTCTAGAAGAAAAATAATTCAGGTGTTTTTCCCTAAAAATGCATTTGTTTCCCTAAAAATTCAGATTTTTTAATCTAAAAATTTAGATTTTCTAATCTAAAATTTCAGGGGTTTTTGCTTTAAAAATTCAGATTTTCTAATCTAAAATTTCAGGGGTTTTTGCCTAAAAATTCAGATTTTTTAATCTAAAAATTCAGATTTTCTAATCTAAAATTTCAGGGGTTTTTGCCTTAAAATTTCAGATTTTTTAATCTAAAAATTCAGATTTTCTAATCTAAAATTTCAGGGGGTTTTGCCTTAAAAATTCTGATTTTTTTGCCCTAAAAATTCAGATTTTTTCATCTAAAAATTCAGATTTGTTCATCTAAAAATTCAGATTTTTTTGCCTTAAAAATGCAGATTTTTTTTATCTAAAAATGTAGATTTTTTGCCTAAACATTCATATTGTTTAATCTAAAAATGCAGATTTTATCCCAAAAATCAGGTTTTTTCATTAAAAAAAATCAGATTTTTTTATCTAAAAATGCAGATTTTATCCCCTAAAAATTCAGGTTTTTAATCTAAAAGTGCAGATTTTATTTGCCTAAAACTTCAGATTTTTTCATCTAAAAATTCAGATTTTTTTGCCTTAAAAATACACACTTGCTTTTGTTCTAGACTGAATAGCTCAGTGTGTAGCCAAGCTGCCTCCAAGATTTGAGGTTGTAGGATCGATCCTTGAGTTGCTCATGTTTGCTGATCTTGGTTGAATTTTGAAGGCTGAAGTCCAGAAGAAAGAGTGAAAAGCTCTGAGAGACAGAAAACATCAGTTTGATCAGACAGCTCAGGCTGATAGACGACTTCTCTGAAGTTATAGGGTTGATGGTTTGATTCTTATGAGACTCAGTGAAGTTAATTTTCTTTTTTTGTGGATTTCCTTTTCATGTGTGAAACTGGTACTCAGTGGGCAAACAATCTGATAGGAGGAAAGACATCTTCTAGAAGAAAAATAATTCAGGTGTTTTTGCCTAAAAATTCTGATTTTTTTTGCCTAAAAATTCAATTTTTTAAAACTTAAAATACAGATTTTTTTCACTAAAAATTCAGATTTTTTTTTGCCTAAAATTTCAGATTTTCTTGCCTTAAAACCTCTGATTTTTTTCATCTAAAAATGCAGATTTTTTAATCTAGAAATGGAGATTTTTTTTTTATTGAAACAAAAAAATCTGGCAAAAAAACATTTCTAATTCTCTTTTTTTTAAATAGATTTCCTTTACATGTGAGTAACTGGTACTGAGTGGGGAAGAAATCTGATAGGAGGAAAGACGTCTTCTAGAAGAAAAACAAGTCAGATGTTTTTTTCACCTAAAAATTCAGATTTTTTTTCTAAAAATGTATATCTTTTTTCTAGGAGGAAAAGAATCTGGCAAATATTTTTTCTAGTTTTCTTTTTTTATAGATTTCCTTTTTATGTTTGAAAGTGGTACTGAGTGGGAAAACAATCTGATAGGAGGAAAGACATCTAGAAGAAAAGGAATTGAGATATTTTACCCTAAAAATTCACATTTTTCTTCAAATAAGTTAGATTTTTTTGAAGAAAAATGAAGATTTTTTTTGAAGAAAAATGAAGATTTTTTTCTAAAAAAATTACGATTTTTTTCTAAAAAATTAGATTTTTTTTCTGGGAGGGAAAAAATCTGGCAAAAACATGTGTGAAAAATGCAGATTTTATCCCCTAAAAATTCAGGTTTTTAATCTAAAAGTGCAGATTTTATTTGCCTTAAAAATACAGATCTGCTTTAGTTCTAGACTGAATAGCTCATTGTGTAGCCACGCTGCCTCCAAGATTTGAGGTTGTAGGATAGATCCTTGAGTTGCTCAGGTTCGGTGATCTTGGTTGAATTTTGAAGGCTGAAGTCCAGAAGAAAGAGTGAAAAGCTCTGAGAGACAGAAAACATCAGTTTGATCAGACAGCTCAGGCTGATAGACGACTTCTCTGAAGTTATAGGGTTGATGGTTTGATTCTTATGAGACTCAGTGAAGTTAATTCTCTTTTTTTGTGGATTTCCTTTTCATGTGTGAAACTGGTACTCAGTGGGCAAACAATCTGATAGGAGGAAAGACATCTTCTAGAAGAAAAATAATACAGATTTTTTTCACTAAAAATTCAGATTTTTTTTTGCCTAAAATTTCAGATTTTTTTGCCTTAAAAATGCAGATTTTTTTTATCTAAAAATGTAGATTTTTTGCCTAAACATTCATATTGTTTAATCTAAAAATGCAGATTTTATCCCAAAAATCAGGTTTTTTCATTAGAAAAAATCCGATTTTTTTATCTAAAAATGCAGATTTTATCCCCTAAAAATTCAGGTTTTTAATCTAAAAGTGCAGATTTTATTTGCCTAAAACTTCAGATTTTTTAATCTAAAAATTCAGATTTTTTTGTCTTAAAAATACACACTTGCTTTTGTTCTAGACTGAATAGCTCAGTGTGTAGCCACGCTGCCTCCAAGATTTGAAGTTGTAGGATCGATCCTTGAGTTGCTCAGGTTCGGTGGTCTTGGTTGAATTTTGAAGGCTGAAGTCCAGAAGAAAGAGTGAAAAGCTCTGAGAGACAGAAAAAATCACTCTGATCAGACAGCTCAGGCTGATAGACGACTTCTCTGAAGTTATAGGGTTGGTGGTTTGATTCTTATGAGACTCAGTGAAGTTAATTTTCTTTTTTTGTGGATTTCCTTTTCATGTGTGAAACTGGTACTCAGTGGGCAAACAATCTGATAGGAGGAAAGACATCTTCTAGAAGAAAAATAATTCAGGTGTTTTTGCCTAAAAATTCTGATTTTTTTGCCTAAAAATTCAATTTTTTAAAACTTAAAATACAGATTTCTTTCACTAAAAATTCATTTTTTTTTGCCTAAAATTTCAGATTTTCTTGCCTTAAAACCTCTGATTTTTTTCATCTAAAAATGCAGATTTTTTTATCTAGAAATGGAGATTTTTTTTTATTGAAACAAAAAAATCTGGCAAAAAAACATTTCTAATTCTCTTTTTTTTTAATAGATTTCCCTTACATGTGAGTAACTGGTACTGAGTGGGGAAAACATCTGATAGGAGGAAAGACGTCTTCTAGAAGAAAAACAAGTCAGATGTTTTTCACCTAAAAATTCAGATTTTTTTTCTAAAAATATATATCTTTTTTCTAGGAGGAAAAGAATCTGGCAAATATTTTTTCTAGTTTTCTTTTTTATAGATTTCCTTTTTATGTTTGAAAGTGGTACTGAGTGGGAAAACAATCTGATAGGAGGAAAGACATATAGAAGAAAAGGAATTGAGATATTTTCCCTAAAAATTCACATTTTTCTTCAAATAAATTAGATTTTTTTGAAGAAAAATGAAGATTTTTTTCTAAAAAAATCAAGATTTTTTTCTAAAAAATTTAAGATTTTTTTCTAAAAAATTTGATTTTTTTTCTGGGAGGGAAAAAATCTGGCAAAAAACATGTGTGAAAAATGCAGATTTTATCCCCTAAAAATTCAGGTTTTTAATCTAAAAGTGCATATTTTATTTGCCTAAAACTTCAGATTTTTTCATCTAAAAATTCAGATTTTTTCATCTAAAAATTCAGATTTGCTTTAGTTCTAGACTGAATAGCTCAGTGTGTAGCCACGCTGCCTCCAAGATTTGAGGTTGTAGGATCGATCCTTGAATTGCTCAGGTTCGGTGGTCTTGGTTGAATTTTGAAGGCTGAAGTCCAGAAGAAAGAGTGAAAAGCTCTGAGAGACAGAAAACATCAGTTTGATCAGACAGCTCAGGCTGATAGACGACTTCTCTGAAGTTATAGGGTTGATGGTTTGATTCTTATGAGACTCAGTGAAGTTAATTCTCTTTTTTTGTGGATTTCCTTTTCATGTGTGAAACTGGTACTCAGTGGGCAAACAATCTGATAGGAGGAAAGACATCTTCTAGAAGAAAAATAATACAGATTTTTTTCACTAAAAATTCAGAATATTTTTTTTGCTTAAAATTTCAGATTTTTTTGCCTTAAAAACTCTGATTTTTTTCATCTAAAAATGCAGATTTTTTTATCTAGAAATGGAGATTTTTTTTATTGCAACAAAAAAATCTGGCAAAAAAACATTTCTAATTCTCTTTTTTTTAAATAGATTTCCTTTACATGTGAGTAACTGGTACTGAGTGGGGAAGAAATCTGATAGGAGGAAAGACGTCTTCTAGAAGAAAAACAAGTCAGATGTTTTTCACCTAAAAATTCAGATTTTTTTTCTAAAAATGTATATCTTTTTTCTAGGAGGAAAAGAATCTGGCAAATATTTTTTCTAGTTTTCTTTTTTTATAGATTTCCTTTTTATGTTTGAAAGTGGTACTGAGTGGGAAAACAATCTGATAGGAGGAAAGACATCTAGAAGAAAAGGAATTGAGATATTTTCCCCTAAAAATTCACATTTTTCTTCAAATAAGTTAGATAAAAAAATAAAAAAAATTAAGATTTTTTTCTAAAAAAAAAATTAAGATTTTTTTTTCTCTAAAAAAATTTAAGTTTTTTTTTTTTTTTTCTAAAAAGAATTTCAGTTTTTTTTCTAAAAAAAATTTAAGTTTTTTTTCTAAAAAAGTTTAAGTTTTCTTTTCTGGGAGGGAAAAATCTGGCAAAAAACATTTCAAATTTTCTTCCTTTTCATGTGTGAAACTGGCACTGAGTGGGAAAACAATCTGATAGGAGGAAAGACATCTTCTAGCAAAAAAATTATTCATGTTTTTGCCTAAAAGTTCAGATTTTTTGTGCCTGAAATTTGATATTTTTTTGTCTAAAATTTCAGATTTTCTTGCCTTAAAAACTCTGATTTTTTTTTCATCTAAAAATGCAGATTTTTTTATCTAGAAATGCAGATTTTTTTTATTGAAACAAAAAAATCTGGCAAAAAACCATTTCTAATTCTCTTTTTTTATATAGATTTCCTTTACATGTGAGTAACTGGTACTAAGTGGGGAAAAAATCTGATAGGAGGAAAGACGTCTTCTAGAAGAAAAACAAGTCAGATGTTTTTCACCTAAAAATTCAGATTTTTTTTCTAAAAATGTATATCTTTTTTCTAGGAGGAAAAGAATCTGGCAAATATTTTTTCTAGTTTTCTTTTTTTATAGATTTCCTTTTCATGTTTGAAAGTGGTACTGAGTGGGAAAACAATCTGATAGGAGGAAATACATCTAGAAGAAAAGGAATTGAGATATTTTCCCCTAAAAATTCACATTTTTCTTCAAATAAATTAGATTTTTTTGAAGAAAAATTAAGATTTATTTCTAAAAAAATTAAGATTTTTTTCTAAAAAAATTAAGTTTTTTTCTAAAAAATTAGATTTTTTTTCTGGGAGGGAAAAAATCTGGCAAAAAACATGTGTGAAAAATGCAGATTTTATCCCCTAAAAATTCAGGTTTTTAATCTAAAAGTGCAGATTTTATTTGCCTAAAACTTCAGATTTTTTCATCTAAAAATTCAGATTTTTTTGTCTTAAAAATACAGACTTTAGTTCTAGACTGAATAGCTCATTGTGTACCATGCTGCCTCCAAGATTTGAGGTTGTAGGATCGATCCTTGAGTTGAAAGCTGAAGTCCAGAAGAAAGAGTGAAAAGCTCTGAGAGACAGAAAACATCAGTTTGATCAGACAGCTCAGGCTGATAGACGACTTCTCTGAAGTTATAGGGTTAGATATATATATAGATATTATATGGTTTGATTCTTATGAGACTCAGTGAAGTTAATTTTCTTTTTTTGTAGATTTCCTTTTCATGCGTGAAACTGGTACTGAGTGGGCAAACAATCTGATAACAGGAAAGACATCTTCTAGACGAAAAATAATTCAGGTGTTTTCCCTAAAAATTCATTTTTTCCCCCTAAAAATTCAGATTTTTTAATCTAAACATTCTGATTTTTTAATCTAAAAATTCAGATGATTTTTTTGCCTAAAAATTCCGATTTTAATCAAAAAATGCAGATTTTTTCCCCCCTAAAAATGCAGATTTTTCCCCCCTAAAAATGCAGATTTTTTAATCTAAAAATACAGATTTTTCCCTAAAAATTCAAATTTCTTCCCTAAAAATTCAGATTTTTTCCCTGAAAATTCAGATTTTTGGCTAGAAATTCAGATTTGCTTTCATTCTAGACTGAATAGCTCAGTGTGTAGCCACGCTGCCTCCAAGATTTGAGGTTGTAGGATCGATCCTTGAGTTGCTCAGGTTCGCTGATCTTGTTTGAATTGTGAAGGCTGAAGTCCAGAAGAAAGAGTGAAAAGCTCTGAGAGACAGAGCTCATCCATCTGATCAGACAGCTCAGGCTGATAGATGACTTCTCTTATAGTTATAGGGTCAACTTTTTGATATTTATGAGAATTTTAAAGTCAATCTGATAGGAGGAAAAGACATCTTCTAGAAGAAAAGAAATCCAGATTTGCCTTAAAAATGTAAAAAAATTTATCTAAAAATTCAATTTTTTTTACCTAAAAATTCTGATTTTTTTTTTCATCTAAAGGTTCAGGTATTTTTTCCTAAAAATTCAGATTTTTTTTATAGATGACTTCTCTGAAGTTATAGGGTTGTGATTCTTATGAGACTCAGTGAATTTTATAGTCCAACACCCAAAGTGAGAGTGAAAAGTGCCCAGAGAAGAACTTCCATTGTGAAGAGGACTTGGTGGTGCAGTGCATCTGTTCTTGGCTGGTATTTACCAGAGGAGCTACGCAGGTTCAAATCCTGCTGCCTCCCACTTTTGTTATTGGACTTTTAAATTCACATAAGAATTGAACCTTCAACCTCAGAAGTTCATCAGCCTGATGAAAGGTGTTCCTCAGAGCTTTTCACACTTTCTTTAGGACATCAGCCTTCAAAATTCAACACAGATTAGTTTCCTGCACTGGAGCGACTCAAGGACCAAACCTACGACCTCAAATCTTGGAGGAAGCATCTCTACACACTGAGCTACTCAGTCAGAGATGTCTACAGGCTGTTTGTTGGAGGTTTTGACTCTGGAAAAAAAATCAGAATTTTTGTCTCGGAGAAAAAAAATCTGGAAGATTCAGATATTTTTTTCATAGATTTCCTTTTCATGTGTGACGCTGGTACTGAGTGGAAAAAATAATTCTGATAGGAGGGAAAAACATCTTCTAGAAGAAAAATAATTATTTAAAAAAAAAAACTTTTGAGAAATAATAACTATTTTTTTTAATCGTTAAAAAGTTTCAAACATAAAAGAAAAACGATCAGAAAAACCTATTTTAAATTTTTTTTCTTTTGATAAACATTTGTTTTCTCTCAGTTACGCACATGAAAAACAGAATTTCAATTGCAAGGCTTGTTTTTCACTATATTGTATACCATATTGTTTCACACACTAAAGAAAATAATTCCCAAAAATTATTTTGAATTTTCTTTTCTTTAAAAAAACTTTTTTTTTCATGGTTTCACACAAAAAGAAGAAAAACAAATCTTGGGAAAAAAAACAATTTTACTGGCTTGTGCATACAAATGTTTTTTCCCCTCCTGAAAAAAATCACTTTTCCGCACATAAAAAACTAAATTCTCATGTTCCCCCATTTAAAAAAAAAAATGAATAAAAAAAAAAGTTTCACTGGTTTGTACATACAAATTGCTTTTTCATCCCCCTCCTAAAAAAAAGAAATCATTCAGTTTCAAATGGAAAAAAAATCTCTCCCATATTTTTTTCTCACTTTTACATAAAAAAAAAAAGAATCTTTTGAAAAAGTTTTTTTCACTCAGTTTGTTTTAGTCCGATTCAAACATAAAAGACAAAAGTTAAAAAAAATATAAAAATAAAATTTATAATAAATCATTTCTTAATAGTTTGTAAATGATTTCATTGCTTGAAAAATTCACATTTTTCTTCAAATAAGTTAGATTTTTTTGAAAAAAAATTAAGATTTTTTTCTAAAAAAATTAAGATTTTTTTGAAAAAAATTAAGATTTTTTTCTTAAAAGAAATAAGATTTTTTTTCTAAAAAATTAGATTTTTTTCCTGGGAGGGAAAAAATCTGGCAAAAAACATTTCAAATTTTCTTTTTTGTAGATTTCCTTTTCATGTGTGAAACTGGTACTGAGTGGGAAAACAATCTGATAGGAGGAAAGACATCTTCTAGCAAAAAAATTATTCATGTTTTTGCCTAAAAGTTCAGATTTTTTGTGCCTAAAAATTCATTTTTTTGCCTAAAATATCAGATTTTTTCATCTAAAAAATTCAGTTTTTTTTCCCTAAGAATTTTTTTTTTTCCTCTCAAAATTCAGATTTTTTTCTTCTAAAAATCAAGATTTTTTTTGCCTTAAAAAAATTCAGAATTTTTGCCCTAAAAAGCAGATTTTTTTAAATCTAAAAATTCAGATTTTATCCCCTAAAAATTCAGGTTTTTAATCTAAAAATGCAGATTTTATCCCCTAAAACTTCAGATTTTTTAATCTAAAAATTCAGATTTTTTCCCCTAAAACTTCAGATTTTTTAATCTAAAAATTCAGATTTTTTTGCCTTAAAAATACAGATATGCTTTTTTTGTAGATTTCCTTTTCATATGTGAAACTGGTACTGAGTGGGCAAACAATCTGATAGGAGGAAAGACATCTTCTAGAAGAAAATTAATTCAGATGTTTTTCCCTAAAAATTCATTCTTTTTGCTAAAAATTCAGGTGTTTTTAATCTAAAAATTCAGTGTTTTTTGCCTTAAAAATTCAGATTTTTTTGCCTTAAAAATACACACTTGCTTTTGTTCTAGACTGAATAGCTCATTGTGTCGCCACGCTGCCTCCAAGATTTGAGGTTGTAGGATCGATCCTTGAGTCGCTCAGGTTCACTGATCTTGGTTGAATTTTGAAGGCTGAAGTCCAGAAGAAAGAGTGAAAAGCTCTGAGAGACAGAAAACATCAGTTTGATCAGACAGCTCAGGCTGATAGATGACTTCTCTGAAGTTAGAGGGTTGATGGCTTGATTCTTATGAGACTCAGTGAAGTTAATTTTCTTTTTTTGTAGATTTCCTTTTCATGTGTGAAACTGGTACTCAGGGGGCCAACAATCTGATAGGAGGAAAGACATCTTCTAGAAGAAAAATAATTCAGGTGTTTTTCCCTAATAATTCAGATTTTTTTTATAGATGACTTCTCTGAAGTTATAGGGTTGACGGTTTGATTCTTATGAGACTCAGTGTTATAGTCCAACACCCAAAGTGAGAGTGAAAAGTGCCCAGAGAAGAACTTCCGTTGTGAAGAGGACTTGGTGGTGCGGTGCGTCTGTTCTTGGCTGGTATTTACCAGAGGAGCTACGCAGGTTCAAATCCTGCTGCCTCCCACTTTTGTTATTGGACTTTGAAATTCACATTCTCATAAGAATTGAACCTTCAACCTCAGAAGTTCAGAACAGTCGTCTATCAGCCTGATGAAAGGTGTTCCTCAGAGCTTTTCACACTTTCTTTAGGACATCAGCCTTCAAAATTCAACACAGACTAGTTTCCTGCACTGGAGCGACTCAAGATTCAAACCCATGAACTCAAATCTTGGAGGAAGCATCTCTACACACTGAGCTACTCAGTCAGAGATGTCTACAGTTGGTTTGTTGGAGGTTTTGACTCTGGAAAAAAAATCTGAACTTTTGTCTCGGAGAAAAAAAATCTGGAAGATTCAGATATTTTTTTCATAGATTTCCTTTTCATGTGTGACGCTGGTACTGAGTGGAAAGAATAATTCTGATAGGAGGGAAAAACATCTTCTAGAAGAAAAATAATTATTTAAAAAAAACAAACTTTTGAGAAATAATAACTATTTTTTTTAATCGTTAAAAAGTTTCAAACACAAAAGAAAAACGATCAGAAAAAACTATTTTAATTTTTTTTTCTTTTGATAAACATTTGTTTTCTCTCGGTTACGCACATGAAAAACTGAATTTCAATTGCAAGGTTTGTTTTTCACTATATTGTATACCATATTGTTTCACACACTAAGAAAATAATTCCCAAAAATTATTTTGAATTTTTTTTTCTTTAAAAAAACTTTTTTTTTCATGGTTTCACACAAAAAGAAGAAAAACAAATCTTGGGAAAAAAAAACAATTTTACTGGCTTGTGCATACAAATGTTTTTTCCCCTCCTGAAAAAAATCACTTTTTCGCACATAAAAAACTAAATTCTCATGTTCCCCCATTAAAAAAAATAATAATTAAAAAAAACGTTTCACTGGTTTGTACATACAAATAATTTTTTCATCCCCCTCCTAAAAAAAAGAAATCATTCAGTTTCAAATGGAAAAAAAAGCTCTCCCATATTTTTTTCTCACTTTTACATTTAAAAAAAAAATCTTTTGAAAAAGTTTTTTTCACTCAGTTTGTTTTAGTCCGTTTCAAACATAAAAGACAAAAGTTCAGAAAAAACGATTTCAAACTTTTTTAATAATTCAGTTGGTTTAACACATGAAAAGCCACATTTTCTCTAGAATTCTCAAGTTCTCAAGTCATAAACACAGAAGCAAAAACTATTTAGATCAGACTTGATCTAACTCAAATGGATCTCCACTTGCCTCTTGGGGCTTCCGTACATTTCCCCAACACTCAGACTGACATATTTGGGATCTTTGGAAACTTTGGGATCTCTGCTGGGAAAGTAAACTAATCAGCTGTGACGCAGCAGCTTCTCCTCTAATCCATCACTGCTGCTGCGCCTCACTTCACTTGGCCTATTTACCTACATTACTGCTCCCACACTCACGCACACCTGCAGTGCTTTTACTCCTACGTCTTAAAGAATTACTCAAACCGATTAATTGATTATCTTGGCAGTCAATTTAAGAGTTGATAACTAATTGATTAATTGTTGCAGCTCTGTGTCTGACAGCCAGAGCTGAGCTGACGTGA
Source organism: Pagrus pagrus (assembly GCF_965226575.1). Lineage (NCBI taxonomy): Eukaryota > Metazoa > Chordata > Actinopteri > Spariformes > Sparidae > Pagrus > Pagrus pagrus. Next base: position 3,191,709 of record NC_140193.1, read on the forward strand.
GCAGCTGACGTTCAGCCAGAATCTAAATGATTCGATTCATCGCCGTTAAGATTTTAACCGGATCAGAATACACAAATACATCAGGGAGTATCTTACAAGAACCGATTACAGATACTTGTTTTTCAAATATATCCAAATAAAACACAAAATACTGGTGTGAGAAAATGTTTTTTATTTAAAATAATAAGTAATTTGTCATTTAAAAAAATACAAAACATTCAACATCAACTGATACGATGACATTAGAGCCATGTAGTCGCTTCAGTCTGGGCTGGATTCTGTTGCCAGTTGTTGGACAGCGACAGACGGGACCCTTGTAACTAAAATTAAGTCATTATTTTGTGTTATTTGTTTGTTGTAAATAACTTTATGTTCACTTTATCTGTTCTTTTAGCTCGTAATGTAGCCGACTCTGATTTTACATCAAACACAGATCATGTCAGCTGTTAAAACAGACAAATGTTCAACATATTTCATATATTATTAATGATTATTGGATAATCGATTGTTAAGGCAGCCGACTATCGATTAAAGACATTACTTAAAATGTGCATCTCTCCAGACAGTGGACACATCTATTGTTTTACAGGTGTTTTTGAGAACTAGATGTTATCACAGGATTTTAAGTTCTGTAAATGAAATGATAAAACTCCACAGTGGACGTTAACGTGTTCATTAAACATTAGTTAACAGTTATTTCACCGCTAACAAAGAAGAAAATGTTTTACAAACCATTTACTGTCAAGGTTCATAAACATCTGCTGCAGCTGTATAATGGCCTGACAAATAATATGAATATAGATGAACTCACAGTTTATTATCTGTTTACAAAGTTTGATAAACATCAGCTGCAACTTTATAATAAATCATTTCTTAAAAGTTTATGAATGATTTCATTGCTTGTGAACAGTTAAATGACTACAAACTAAAGTTTAATTAACGATTAATGTATCACTTATTGATGATTTGTTAATAAACTGTTAGCTTGATTTTCTATCATCCATCAATCTTCTTTCTTTCTTTCTTTCTTTCTTTCTTTCTTTCTGTCTGTCTGTCTGTCTGTCCATCCCAGCTGCAGGGTGTAATGGCAGCTCTGTGTCGGTAGATGGCGCTATGCGTTCGTTAATCAGCATTACAACCTTCCATGAACTCACTTGACTCAAGTTCCCACTTTTATTTATTCCTTCTCCCACATTTGTTTGAACATTTCTGTTGATATTTTTGACTTTTCATTGTTTTTTACTTTTGATTTTGAGTATTTTCTTTATATTTTTTAAAAGTTTTCATAACCTGGATGTGTGGCTGATTAAAAGAGACTGAGAGGATTTAATATTTGTCTCAATCATGTTTTTTAAAATGTAAATATGAGTTTGTTTTTTATGATCAGTATATATATAAACTGTGATCTCACATCAGTGACGGACTCCAGTCTGCAGAGTCTGGACTGCTCCCAGCACTCAAACTAAACCTGAGCTCTTAAAGTCTGATGATCAAAGCGTGTCTCACTCTATCAGCCTTTTTTGGGTAAAGAAAAAAAAATTACGCAACCTCTGCTCCACCAGCGTGTTTGTGTTACCATAATAAAATCTTGTTCCATCAGAGGAGTGTGTCTGTGGAGACGTAGTAGACTAATAATCTTAATCTTGCGTCCAGTTGGTGGAAATCCCCACGTGGTTTCCACTCCTGTATAAAAACTTTGGGTGTGCGGAGCCCCTGTTGTCGTGATTGCAAAGGAGGAACAGGGTCTCAGTGTGCAGCATCTTTGCGAGGACGCACGGAGCTCGGCCATCCACAGCCGCGCGCACCGGACACGGTACCCAGGCGCATACACGCAAAAGAAAAAAGAAAAAAGAAAAAAGACGCGGGACTCGCCGAGAGTTGTTTATTCTCTGCGGGGCTGCAGCTGGAGGAGAGGAGTTTTTGTGCGTGCTGTTTGAATGGGAGAGAGCGGAGGGAGCGCGTCTGGACACCGGAGGGCTTCTTTATTTTATCATTTAGACTTCTCGGCGTTTTGTTTTGGTAGATTTTTACACGTCCGCAGTGAGCGTGGTGTGACAGCAAGTCCCGAGTGCGCCTCGCAATCACAGAGATGAACTTTTATTTTGGGCTTTGCTGGATAACACGCTGAATGCATAATGACTGGAGTTAAAGAGCCTCTTGTGTGATTGGGAATACAAAGATTTCTTTGGCTTCTCTGGATGTCTTGAGGCGTCTCGCTGCTGGAGCACAAAGTGGATGTTCTCCCGGAATCCTTGTAAAAATTAAAATTAGCTTTAACTTCACTGTGTGTGTTTAAACATTCACCCGTCTCTTTCCCTAGCGTTTGGACTGTAATCTGATAGAAAAAATGAGCTTATACGGTCTGGCTTTGTCCTGCTTAGTTGCGTGCGTCCTCTCCGTGCGCTGCAGCTCGGTGGCCGGGACGGACACGCAGAGCTCGCCCCAGGAGTCGTGCGCGTCCTGCGGCCTCAGGGCGCCGGACCAGGCGGAGCGGGTGAACATAGACTTCTTGGAGGCGGTGAAGAGACACATACTGAACCGGCTGCAGATGAGAGACAGACCCAACATCACGCATCCCATCCCCAAGGCGGCGATGGTGACGGCGCTGAGGAGGCTGCACGCCGGGAAAGTGCGAGAGGACGGCCGGGTGGAGATCCCCAGCTTTGACGGACAGGCTGCCTACAACAACGAGGTCCAAGCGGAGACCTCTGAGATTATCAGCTTCGCCGAATCAGGTAATAATCAATAATTCATCACACGCATCGACCTCTTGGTGAACCCATTCACCTTTTGACTTCATGTAACAGGCACCTGAGGGGGAGCAGGTGACTTAGTAAGTTAAAATCAGCCTCATTTCATGGATGAAATTTCATTCTGTGAAGCTGGTCACGTCAGGGGAGATGAGACAGACTGTTGTTTTTTTTAAAAAAGAAAAAAAAAAAAGTCAGTCATCATTTTCATGTTATTACATCACAGCTCCTGTGTGCAGCCGCTGGTTTGTTGCTGTTAAATCCTCCTGTTTTAGCCCAATTAAAAAGAAATGAAACTAAAGACAGAGTCCTTAAATTACCCTCATGTGTTGTCTAGGGGATCAAAAGAACCTCTGAATCCAATTTCATCACTAAAGCTGTGCTCACACTCAATACTCCAATGCATAAAGCCCTCTTTTAAATACGGACAAAGTCCCTCAATTGGCCATTTATCCCTTCCTCTAACAATGTGTATCTAACTAATTCTCACAAGTCCAAAGAGAACACCCTTTCCTCTCTCTCTCTCTCTCTCTCTCTCTCTCTCTCTCTCTCTCTCACACACACACACACTCAAACACACACAAACACACACACACACACACACACACCTTAAAATCATCTGCGCTTGACAGAATCCAATAATTGTCAGTTAGCACGGTGAGAACGGCGTCTTTGACACAAACTGTTAGTTTAAGGGAAAATAAAACATATAATTAAAGACACCAAAATAGGACGTCTTAAACACACACTCACACACACAAACACACACACACGCACGCACATTTTCCCATTGGCCCTGCCGGTACAATTAGCCTGAATGGGGCTGCGAGGTCCCGCCTTCCAATGGGAATGATCTGAGCAGCCTCATGACAAGGGAACAAAAGCCAGGCAATTATTATAAGAGCACTATGTGTTCCTGCTGAACCCAACATGTCAACGTTAGGCAGAAAAAAGGGCAAAGAAAACAAAAGAAATCAGAATAATGCATGAGACATTTGAGTTGGTGCAGGGTTGTGTTGGGGTGGTGGGGGGGGGGGAGTGTGGGTGGAGGGGTATGGTGTTGGTGATGGTAGAGGAGGGGGGGTGATATTGTGTGTGTGTGTGTGTGTGTGTGTGTGTGCCCATATTGCAGTGTTGTAAAGAATGTTTTTGTCGTTCTAAAGGTTCGCTGGGCTCCTTTGCTTCTTCTTCTTCTTCTACTTCTGTTTTTTTTTTTCCTACTTCTATTCTTCCTCACACCTTTGAGCCTTTGTGTGGCATTGTACCATGGAGCTGGCTTGGGTCCCTGCTCCCTAGACCCCGTCTGCCTCCTGGCCAGCTGGCTCACGCCCCCCAGATCGGATGCTGCCAGCCGGGGCATGGCTCAGAGGCAAGGTCTCCAGAAAGCTCTGAAGCCAGGGGAGCTTGTCCCCCAAGCATGAGGGAGCCTGAATTGTTGTTGTCACAGTTTAGGACAGGGCGGGTTGGGGGGTGAGGTTGGCATATGTTTAGCCAACAGCGAGCCAGTAAATGGATGCGGATAGGTGTTTATGTGTGGAGCGGTGAGGTCAGCTCGCCTCCCCCTCAGCACAGGGTTAACTGTGCGCTTGTCAGCCAGCGAGCCGGCTTCTTATCTCCGGTTGCGGTAGCGCAGAGGTAAGAGGTCTGCCAAGCGGGCCCCGGGCAGGTGAGGGAGACGATGCCAATCTCCCTTCTCCCCTGACATGGTCCCGTGGGTCCTCGCTGAGGGATTCGGTGTCCCGTATCCACGGGAGCGGAGCGGGGAACACAAGCAGGGAAGGAGGGAGGGCGAAAGAGAGAGGGGTCGACGGAGAAGTTTAGATCGGCGCTTCTTGATTGCTCGCTCTAGCCGTTCGGACCCAGTGAACTCGCGGCGAGTGGTCCAAGACACGGAATTAAGACTTCATTATGGGAGGTCATTAACTCCGGCCCGGTTCCTCCAGAGGATCGGGTTGGCAGGTTCACTTCAGGATACAACTCTTTCATGAGGAGCTGTCAGTCACGGCCATCCTGGACCTGATCCAGACATTTTCCACATTCACTCACAAGTGTGTGTTTCAGTCCTCAATGGGCCTGGCTGCCTCTGTATAGCTCTGTGATCCTTTAAATCATTTATGCAACATTATTAAAAATGCCTCTGTAGTAAAGCTTTAACGACAGAGCCGGTGCTGCAGGAGCTTTAACCCCGGCCAGCGACTCAGCCCGACGTCTCCATCCTCCCTATGAGGAATTCCTGGAGTGCTGAGACTGAGGCTGCTGCATACACGCACGCACGCCTCCGCTCATGTCAGAGCGGCGAACGCTCCACGCCGCGCCCTTGTCCTTCCACGGCGTGTGGTCTTGTCGACAGCAGCTTTGAGTAATGAGCTCTGGAGCTGCCTGCCTGCCTCCACGGCCTCTTCCCTGACTTGGTGGCGCAGGTGGGGACATGCTGAAGTAGCTCTTTATCCACACGAGCCCACCCAGGTGTCCTGCCTGCCGATACTCACTCGCAACTTTTCCAGCCAGGGGGTCAGGGCGAGGCGTGTCGGGGCCAGCTCCACATTGTTTCTAACACTGGATGAAAGGAACAATTTGTTGCTCAGAAGGACCTGAGTTGAAATCAGTCATGTGGCATGTCGGTATATGCTCTACATACTAAAGAGGCCACATGATCAAACCGGTGTACAGCGTGAAAAACACGTCGTGCAGAGGTGATGCTGAGGGTGACTCCTGCTCAGCGAGGACTTCATGTCCCCGAGCAGCAGCAGCATGGGCAAACTGTTGTGGTTTCATTTAATCATTCAAAAATAAACTCTGACAGGTCATTTTTTGACAGAACAGTCACCTCAAGGTCTGTTTAGCAGCTGGTCTGGAGCTGTCGACCGTATCACCTGATCCTCATGGACGTCTGCCAGTTGTCGTAGAATTGTAGATGCTCAAATTCGGCCACTTTCTGAAGCTTTTTCAGATCAAACTTTCAAGCAAACGTGGACAAGAAAAAATAGATCCATCTACAATTCAATGACAACAGCCGACTGTCTCCCGATGAGAATCATGCAACGTGGCTGAAAGCTCCAGAGCAGCTGCTCATGTGACCCTGAGGTGAGTTTGGTTTTCCATCTGGAAAAATAAAGAGTTAATGTAGTTGTTGTGCCCAAAGATCAGCGCTATATTCATATTTATAACATTTCATAATCCTAAGTCACTCTTGTGTTTGCATTCAGTGCACTGGTGTTCAGTGGTGTTGAGTTACTTTATCCATACTTTTATACGTCTGTTACAACATATCAGCACTGTGTCTTGTTGTCCTTTTCAACACGATCAAATAATTCCATCAATAATTGATGAATCCTGTCATTTTTCTACCAAAAAAGGCAATCATTTACTCTCCTGTCCCAGCCTCTCAGTTGCAGCGATCCTCTCCACACATGTATGAAGGCATGCATAAAAAAAAAAATGTGTCTTCCTTTTCACATTACACCTCTGCACGCTGAATATTGGACCAGGATCGGCTTCCAAACTATTTGTGATGTCACTAATTAAGGCATTTGAAGGCCCCTGGCCTTATGACATTGTAATTGGCATTTTTTCACTATTTCATGATTGAATAGACCAAACAATTTATCGATTAATTAAAGAAATAATAGCAGATAATCGACAATGAAATCAAAAGTTAGGAGAAGCTACAAATGTTGAGCAGCAATAACAACACTGAGACGTTGATAAAATGCCAGAACTGTCTTCAGGCATCAGTCGTGTCCTGCAGCTCTGCCCAGAAAGGTTGGACTGCACATGATTTATCCCATCCTGAAGAACGCAGATATCCTGAATGTGAATCCATCACGCTGAACAAACAACCGCTGAGCAGTCTGATTCACGACCAGTTTGATTTTCAGGCTTCGCTCACTGCCTGACTGTCTATCGCTCTGTCACTGCGCTTGCTGCTGCGCGATCCTCCGGTTTTTCTCAGCTCGGAGCTGTCGAGGCACGTAAGAGCGCAGAGCGCTGAATGAGGTGAGGGTAGTTACTTGTAGCCCTGAGGGGCCTTCACGGCAGTCAGAGCAGGCAAGAGCAGTTCAGCTGATTCCTTTATATCGTTCACTTCAGACACATTTCAATCTGTACTCAGGCTGCACTTGATACGTTACCACAGGCTTTGGTTATTGAGACGGCTGATAGTTAATGTATTGCTCACCGTGGGGTTGGGTGTGTGTGAGTGTGTGCATGGATGGATGCAAATGTGTGTGTGTGAAGTGCTTGAGCTCCCAGCTGACATGCTACAGAGTGGAGAGCTGGTCTGAACAGGTTTCTGTGTGAATGTAAAGCTGTGCTTTACAGGAGGAAGAGGCGTGAGGCGCCTTAAAGAGGGGGCCCGTCTTTGGTGGCCACCTATTGACACTGACACACACTAATCAGTCGGCAAACAAAGTAATTTAGCCGCTTTCAAAGGCGCTGCTCTGCTTGAGCACATTGTACCAAATCTCCTGAAATAGAAACCTTTCAAGTTACCTCGGGGTAATTTGGAAGACATCATTAGTCTTAGAAAAAAAAATACTGCTAGGGGGGGCCCATCGCCACCTTAAGACTCCCGGGATCTCTTCATTGTGCTGCTGTAGAAAGTGGCCAGTGTCATGTAAATGGCTTTTATTTTTGCCTCATCATGCTTTTTGCTGGAAAGCCACGCGTTTCAATGCGGGGCTGCAGCGCGGCTGTCTCCCAGTGCCTCACAGGGGGCTTTGTGCTGTCACTCTCAGGGTGCTCACACTGGAGGGAGGGGGGAAGGGGTGGGGTAGGGTGGGGTTGGGGGTTCAGGGGGGCGCTAACAGCGAACTCAATGAACCCCCCGGGAGCCTTGGCGTTGTCCGCCAGCCTCCCACCTTTTCCACTTGCGTCCTTCCTCCTTCGCTCGGTCTTCCTCTTCCCTGTCGCTCTCTCGCTCTCTCTCTTCTTGGCCCTGTCGCTTACAAAGCTGGACCCGAGGCCAACTGGGCCTGATCCCAGAACTGGCTCGTCACAGCTGGCCTATCAGGAGCTGCCACAGAGGTCACCTGACACAGTGATTGAGGGCGAACAGAGAAAACAAGGCCCTTAAAAGACAGAGCTGTGGCCTTTTTGGGAGGCTTTCTGCTTTCTATGTGGGCACATGTTGTGTGTGTTTATGTGAGTGAAGAAGGGAAACAGTCATTAGCTGTGGCGGACCAAAAAACCATCAATATTCAAGCGCACACCAGGATACGACTGACACTGTTTCATTAATTACATTAAAAACAACAAGGAGGCAACGACCAATTTACATTTTGCTGCCCGTTCTCCTAAAATAACAAATATATCTGACAAACAAAATGTGCACTTAGTCGGACAGCCGATGCAGTCAAATGCTGAGTTGTCTTGGAGATGGTTCGGTTATCGCACGGCCTAAGTGTGAAACTTTGGTGGACTTCTGGTGGGCGAGCACGATCTCTGACATCAGATGTGTCACGACAGCTGGGCAGCCTAAATTTCATCTGCTCATGTGGGCTATAAGCTGTGATTATGTCCAGCTGAACATGAACACGAACTGACTTATTTCTTTCCTGATTTACGAAGAACACTTTGACACATGCTGCCTTTAAAAGAACCTGCCATGTTTTTTGACATTTACATTGAATCGTTAATGATGTATGAATGTTAAATTGAGAATTAACCCCGTCTTTGTTTTTTCTGTCTCCAACAGATGACCACACGTCCTCCAAGACCGGTCTCTTCTTCCTCGTCTCCAACGAGGGCAACCAGAACCTGTACGTGTCCCAGGCCAACCTGTGGCTCTACTTCCGTGTGCTGCCAGCCGGCCCTGAGAAAGGCATCCGGAGAAAGGTGACTGTCAAGATCCACTACCAGGAGGCCGGGACTACCAGCAGCGCAGAGGGAGGCCCGGGAGGCGGCGGTGGAGGGGGGACAGGCCGCTGGGCCCTGGTGGAGAAGCGCGTGGATCTGAAACGCAGCGGCTGGCATACGTTCCCCCTCTCGGAGGCGGTGCGGGCTGTGTTTGGGAAAGGCAGCCGGCGGCAGGACCTGGAGGTCCACTGTGACGGCTGTGAGACAGGCGGCGTGGCTCCGGTGCTGGTGGACCCAGGCGATCCGTCCCACCGGCCCTTCCTGGTGGTGCGTGCGAGGCAGGTGGACGGGAAGCATCGCATTCGCAAGCGGGGGCTGGAGTGTGACGGCACCAGCGGGGGCCTTTGCTGCCGGCAGCAGTTTTACATAGACTTCCGCCTTATTGGCTGGAACGACTGGATCATTGCACCAGCTGGTTATTACGGCAACTACTGTGAGGGCAGCTGCCCGGCCTACATGGCAGGTGTGCCGGGCTCAGCTTCGTCCTTCCACACTGCAGTAGTTAACCAGTACCGCATGAGAGGGATGAGCCCTGGCTCAGTCAACTCCTGCTGCATCCCCACCAAGCTCAGTACTATGTCCATGCTCTACTTTGACGATGAATACAACATCGTAAAGAGGGACGTGCCCAACATGATCGTGGAGGAGTGTGGCTGTGCTTGAGTCCACACCGGCCCGTCATGACCTTTGAACTTGGAACAGTCAGAAAGGCCTTTTGTACAAACAGGACGTTATTGTACGGTACACATATACAATATATCTATACCTACTGTATGTGCGAGCAGCGTGCACACTGGTACAATCTAGCAAAGTATCAGTGTTGTGTCCATGTGTGCACGCGTGCGTTTGCACGTGTGCGTGCGAGTGTGTGTATTTATCAGAGTGACATGCTTGCTGCCCGAGTTTTGTCCGTTCGGCGACAGCGATGGGACGAGAAGGGAATGATTATCACCAAATGATACTTTGCTCTAGTTTGCCATTTCTAGTCAAAAAATAATGGCTCATCATCTCCTCTTGAATGAAGATAACAAGCGCTTAAGGAAAGTGACAGGATCAGCTGATGACATTATCGGCTTCACCCCGACGCTCCCGACCCCGCTCCTCCGACCCTCTTAAGTACTTTAAGCACATGACAGACTTTTGTTTTTATAAAGCACTGACAATTCATCAGCTTATACAATTCAGAACACCAGCACTTCCCTACTATGCCGACAGACACAGTCTGACTGTCCTCTCTGGTGGAATTAGACCGGCAGCGCTTAATGCCTTGCAGGATTATACCCTCCGCAGAAAGGCAAAAGAAAGTCGTCCGCAGAGCTGCTGCCGCTGCTGTCGTTGTCATTCTCGCTGTTGACTACGGGCCTCAACCTCTACTTCCTGCCTAAGAGTGCTGCAGGCCCTGCTACCATGACAACCAGGTGAAGATTGATCTCATAAGTGCACTTCACTTGTGCACTGGGAGCGACAGAGAGAGAACTGCTTCCTCCTGCCCCCCCCCTAAGGTCCAGTAGAAGTGGGCCTGCGGACGTGGAGACTCTAGTTTTGGCCCAGTGGGTCGCCACAGTGCAGTGCAGCACTTGCAGAAACTGAAATGCACACCCTGAATAGCACTTGTATAAAGAAATGCCTTCCAAGGGGTACTGAGTGTCCTGTCCTATCGCTAAATAAGTGCCACATGAGCTATGCAATGTATAGTAACCTATACCCATACTCAACATGCTCTATTAGACTGAATTCTCTTTCCATCTTTGCTCTCTCTCCTTCTTTCTCTCTTCACTCCTCGACTCTTTATCAATACTTGAAATGTAATCTTTCGCCTCCTTTCCAAAGCGAATGATTGTTGTGACGTTTGCACTGAAAAGTTGCGGGATTAGTGAAACAAAAAACTGCCATTGAAAAGTTATTTTTATAGAAGTAAATTGAATTTTGTTTCAAATGTATTTTACCTAATTAATGGAACCAAAGAGGCCAAGATTTTTAGCTATTGTACGAAGATGGCAAGGCCATTGAGTTACTGTGTACAATACTGTTTTTGATCATTTGCAATAGGCCTACCACTGTATCAGGGTACGATATATGATTTCATTTCTTAGCTCTATTTTCATTCTCTGTTTTGTACAATAAGCAACACTTCATTTTTTTCATCTTTTAATTCTATTTTTGTTTCAGTTTTCTATTTAATAAGAAAGTTATTTTTAGTTCCTGTCTAAGAATCATTTAGTCAAATAAATGTCATCTGTACAGTTTATGTAAAATAAAATGTTTTCTTAAATATTTTGTAACTTTACATTTTTTTTCCTGCGTCATGTTGTCGAGGCTGTGTGTGTGTTTTTCTGTCCGGATTGGATCAAAAACCTGCCAACGTTTTCTGGGGTATCGGAAAAATGACCAACCCTCAACACCCCCATATAACCCTACAGCACAGAAATATAGAGTAAATACAAGGATGTTAAAGTAAAATTTTACTTAAATTCATCGTTTACAATAAAATAAACAACGTACAAAAAGGAGGTCAAAGGTCAACATCACAAATCCAATTCAAGGATTTTGACAGTTGTGTGATGAGGAGCCATCATTGCCAGGTAGATCTCTCAGAAGAAGAAGAGGAAGGATAAAATAATGCAAAGTCGAGTGATCTGTAAGTGTATTTCTTCTCCTCTGCAGCTGTTTCATCCATTTTCGGGGAAAAACGATGAGGCGAGACGCACATCAGGCAGGGTCGTTTGCACGCAGCATCCTCGCCTCTGAGTCTGCGTTGGGTTGACAGCTACCACGGTACACATCCCACACAGAAACTGAAAAAAACAACCATTTCATTTGAGATTAACAGGGAGAAATGAATCCGGGGAGCACACAAGAGTAAGGGTTAAAGACAGGAAGACTCCCGCCAAAATCAGGACTGCTGCCAGGTATGGAGGTGCTTTGGGCTAAGACTTCCTTAGAACCAGCAAAGGTGGGGCTGAAATAGCTGCGAGAAGAACACACACAGACTTCAGTCTTTGTCCGTTCTGGTTGAAACATAAAACATCTCTCCCCCCCGAGACTCTCTTCTCGTGTGCTGGAGCTGTAGAACAGTAATTACAACTATGATTAACAGCCTCACAACTGTGATTAATGCTGCCAGCATAAAGACCTTCATGTAACTGCTCCTCTGGTAAAAGCGTCTGCATGTGCATGTAGCTATGTGTTTATTAGTATCTCTAGTGTGTGCGTTGGGAAACTGGCAGCCACGCAGTCTGTTACACCCGAGCAGTCTCCCCCGCAACACGTCTCTCAGTGTTTCTGTTTCTCAAGGTAGGTTTACAGTTGCCATAATGTCAGTGTGTCAACACTTTGTGCAACAGCACAAGGCTTGTCCGACTGAATATCTGCCCTGTGCCAACACCCACCAACGGCTAGATTTCATGTAATGTTTCTGCGAGGCTCCATCAAAACACATCACGTGTCCCTGTAAAATATCTGTCGGATAATTGCTCTAAATGTATCTATTAGGATCTGCCAAGGAGCGCAATGAGATTTGTTTGCCCGCGGGGCGAATAGCACGCTAGGGAGGGATCAGCGTAAATAACTTTACCTGTAGCTGGATGCTTGAGTCAGGAGGAGCAGCGGCGGCGGCGGCGGCAGCAACGTCTCTCTAAGAAAAACAGAAAACAAATCAAGATGACTGTGCGTGTGAGTGACAGGCAGGCAGACGAGAAGATAAATGATCTGTCAGAAATGATCTGAGGCCAACGGAGGTTTGGTTGGAGCCTTTGACAAATGACAGCCTGTGCAGAGAGCAGAGAGGGAGATGTGTAGCTGTCTTGTCATGCTTCCCAACGCATGCCAAAAACTCTCCACAGCTGGAATGTTAATGACGCCGTGCAAGAGCTGCAGGCCATTAGGAGCGCTGCTGGTCATGGCTGCACTCAGGGCCACACACTCGCTCATGCAGAATCACATCACAAGTGTGTGTGTGTTTGCACTGTTTGTATCAATAAAATCCATGTCTGTGCATGCTCATGTGCAGACTTGTATACATGATCATGCTCCCTCACATGTCCTCTTTCCCACACATATGCACTATAAACACTAAACACGAATATGCATGCACACACACACAACCTTTACAACCCCTGGTTATCAGCTTAAACAAATATTGTCCCGCTGCCCTCCCTCATCTAATACCGCCACAGGTTGAGGTCATGACAGCTGCCAAGTTGACGGGGTCAACTGGTTTATCGCCGCAATAGCGTTCATTCTTCCAAATCAGCCTGGTACACGTTCACTAATGAATTTATGACTATTCATCACCTGAGGCCAGGCATTCCTCCGCTTCACCTCGCTTGTGTTCAGCCCCGTGGCTCCCAGCGATGCAACGCACGTGTTGATGATTATTTTTCTTGATCACTCATCTGTCTTTCACCAGAGGAATTCAAGAAGTTTTCATTTTCTTTCGAGTATCTGACGCCGTCAAAGATTTTTTCCACCCCCCCCTCCACCAAGCCCTTTGTAAGTTCACTGAACTAACTCAACAGGATTTCTATTACCGGCGATTAAAGCTTGACCCTTTGTTTCAGCTTCTAGAGACCGTGTAGAGGCACTCTTATTTTAAGGATTTATGGTGTGGGCCCCCTAAGACAGGAGGCTTATTCCACCCCTGTTTACTTCTCCCTACAACCCGAAGTGACATTTTGACCTTTGGAGCAACGTGGACTGTGGTCCCTGCGAGCTCTCTCTCACAGGCGGATTACTGGAGTAAAAAGGGCTTTGCAACTTGAAAGCATATTTGTGAGCACTAATGAGCAAAAAACTTGATTAATCCTATCATTCTTAATGGCTGCATTCTGTATCAACGCACATTTTCCCTCTCTTTTTCTACTTTTTTTCAAAAAATTGTGTCATTCTGTTGTAAAAAGACAGTAAGAACAGAAAAAACACACTGATTAACTAAAATAACGAACTATTTACAACTACTATAAATAACACAGCCATTTTCTGTAATCAAAATACATTTTTTAAGCTTTAATTGACAGATCCAAAGTCCCAGCCGCCTTAGTGATGCTGCCATGTCTCACAAGCATGACAATGAGAAACATGACGATGTGACGTCGGTCCCGTTCAGCCAGGTGCTGCAGTGTTTATTAGATGGGGGTCAGGTAATATAGCTTGAAAAAGCCAACATAAATACGGCAAAATATTGTTATTTGAGGCCAAGTCATTCCAGTGTCAACGAAAACGAGAGAGGCCTCGATCGATAATTCAGTCAGCTTAAAAATGCGTCAGCAACCTTTTCCAAATCTTTTAATCGTCACCACAGAAATAAGAACAAAGCAAACTCTCGATGCATCTCGATCAGAGTCTACACAGTGAAACCAATCACAAAGCACACACGAGTTTAACAGGCAATAGACGAGGTTCATCTGTGTAAGAAGCGTGCTCAGCTGTTAATGGAGCGCAGAACGAAAACAGGCTGGACGTAAGAAGGATCAACCTTCGACCAGATCTTTAATTTAATGTTTAACTTAAAATAATTAATATATTAAATCTCAATTTCAATGAAATGATGTAACACTGAAAGATTTATGTTTTTAAATATGTCAAAATACAATACAGTTTAAAACTTGAATGTAACATTTTCGATAAAAAAAGGTGGAAATGTGGAAAAAAAAATAGTTTCTGTAAAAAATGTTAACATTTTATGGCTATTCAGTTACAGAATTTTCATGTTTTTTACAGTATTTTTCTGTAGTTGTATGGATATGTTTCATGTATTTCAAAAAATACAGGGAAAACCTGTAAAATTACAGATCTGACACATTATTTATCAGTGTAGAATATATTGATTTGATTTCATCTGCAACATAACTTCTGTAATCAGTTTCCTAACATATTCATGTGCACGTGAACGTGTTTTGTCACAGGGAGCTGACAGAGACGAGATGACTGACACCAGCTCTGACTGACTCTTGGTTTTTACAAACGTCCGCCATTAAGAAAACAGCGCTAACACTGCCTCTGTATGTCGTTACCAGATCAGTAATTCTATTTTCTCTCTCCTGAACGTCGTAGCGGAGGAGGTGACGGGGTCAACGCGCCATAATGCACGGTGTGTGCGTGTATTTTTGTGAGCTCACAATGTCATAATGTCAGGGTTGTTTCTGCCCATTTTAGCAAAACAACTGAAGCCTTGTCGCCAAACGCAGCCTCCCCCCCTCCACCCGCTTCCCCTCCAAACTATGTCTCCCCGTCAGCCCCTAAACCTTCTCACCTCCTCACCCCACCTTCCACCGTCCTGACCTACTGACTCCCAGAGTACTGAAGGCACACTCAGGGGCCACAAAGCTCTCGTTTGTGTTTGTCTGCCGAAAGGATCGTCTCCACTCGCCTCCAGTCAGTGAGTGGGGCAATGTGATCCTGGGAATGGAAGGAGGCAGTGAAGGTGGTGCCATGGTTGGAGAGTTAAGGGTGCAAGTTCACCTTCAGTGTGGGCTCTTTTCCTCCAGACCAGAATATAAATGTTTGGTTTAAATCAGGGTTTTCATAGAAAGTCACTCGGACTCAGTGGATCAACAAACTGAACACTGTTTCAAACTGGCAGTAGACAAGTTTTTTTGCTTTGACGTATCATTATGAAGAAAAATGTTAGTTGCACAATGTAATGGTTGTAGAAAAATGACACCTTCAGCCTCCTATAAACCTCAAGTTCACTGTGCTTTTTGTTGTCTGCTGCCTGGCATGAAATCGTGTGGGAAAATGAAGGCTGACTGTCGGTTCAGTCCGGCTGGCAGCCTGGCACCATTTATCTGCTTTCATGTCTTCATTATAGACAGAATGAATGAATAAGCAGATGTTTTGTTCTGTGTTGTTTCTACTTTCTACCAGAAAAGAAAAACCTCTGTAAAGTAATTCATCATTTTCTTTGCTTTTCTGGTAAAATACTTGATAGTTTCACAGCTGGGCCTCAAAAAAATTTAAAAAAAAAGAAACCATCTGAGAAATTTTGAAAACTGCTAATGACTGACAGACGTCTGCACGACACACTGGTGTCACAAAAAAGGTTGAAAAACACTGATTTTATCTTTAACATCATCTCAACATATATTTCTTTGAATCAAATTGTCAGTGAAAACAAACTAGGAGCTACAGCTGTCAGATAAATGAAGTGTAAAGTAGCATAAAATGGAAATATTCAAGTAGCTCAAAATTATACCAGTTAAAGTAGTTCAGTAAATGCACCACTGAACTTTGAACTGAACACTGAAAACACTGAATTGATTAATCATTATGTCCGTCTGAATCAGTCCACCTCACAAACTGTGGTGGAACCAGAGAGTGTTTGGTGTCTTTACTGGGTAAAAGACTTAAATGATTATTGTTTTTAACTGATTATTAACTCCTGTGTCATGTGCAGCGTCCTGTACAGCTTCACATTAGCTCTCTGGAGAAGATTTACATAGAGGAGACTATGTAAATATGTAAATGGAGTATTATCTATTCAAGTGTCTATGAGGAACTTTTAAGTGTTTATGAAACAGTCTCTGATTCCTCTGATGATTATAAATGACCAGTAACAGCGAACAAGACCATCAGCAATAAGACTGCTGTTTTTATTAATGCATGTGCTCAGGTCCGATCACATATATCACAAATAAATACATTACCTCATCACGATCCATCCTGACGTCTCTCCGTCGCTCGCGCTGCCGGCACGCGCTAGCAAAGACCTTTACAACAGATCGTACCGCTTTTGGCTTCAACCAACAAAAACTGAAAGTTCCTCGTAGTCACTTTAAATATGTGCTTGCACACATCTGCAGAACAGAAATTTGAATGTAAATAAACACCTTAATGTGTATTCTGGATGTCTGCTGAAAGACATTTTATGGAAGCAAAATAGGTCAAACTCAACAATGCATGAAAAACAAGAAACTGCTCCAACATGTTCGGTGTGAACACAACATGTGGCTCTATAATCAGCTCCCCCCCTCCACTCCTCATTATTCATGCCTTTGGACATCTTGCTGTTGTTTCTTGTCCCCCCGGACCTGTTGACCAGCTAAATTTAGCTCGCTGCTGGTATTTTGAATTGATGGGGGAATTTTTTTTTCTTTTTTTTTTTACAATCTTAAAAAGGGAAAGGAATCCTGGTGACTAACGTCCAGTGTGCTCTTAGGAGTTAAATGTAGAAGCAGTGTGTAAACAGTCTGGCTTTTGTTCCCCCAGGAGGAGCATAGTTTCTGTCCACATTCAAGTGACGTAGCGGACGCGATAGTCGGCCAACTGATAGGCCGGCGGTGATGGTGGCGGCGTGTCTGAATGAACCTACTCACACGCTCTGAGGGAAAGACAAACAATAATGCTTCATTGTGACAAACGTGACACAAAGAAAAAGTAAAAATAAAAGTTTCCTTGTGCAGGATGAGTGTGTGCACCTTGTGTATGTGTGTGTGCTTGTATGAGAGCATGACTGCTTTGTGTGTGTGTGTGTGTCAGAGGGGAAATTCCAGCCAGGGGGATATAAGGTGTGGCTGAGGATCATCTCTGACCACTTTAAAGCGGGGCCATCATCAGCGTTCCTGTATGACTCTCGGCCCCAGCTGCATTTCTCTCTGAGGGCTCATTATTCTGGCAGGTGCCCTATTGTCCCGTCTTTGCGGGCCTTTTCATGAGCATACCAAAAACACAACACCAAAATATGCAGGGAGGAGGAGGGCAGGGAGGAGAGGGGGTGGTGGTGGTGGTGGTGGCCTGAGTCAAAGTGAAGAAGACTCTGCGGCATCAAAAGAAGAGAAGAAGCTTTGTTCAGAGCGGCCGCATATCAGAAGAAGAAGAAGAAGAATGGGAGCTGTTAAGATGTTTGGCGGTTAGAGCGGTGGGATGTGGTGATCGTCGCCACTATAAAGGAGAAAATTCAGACACGCTGATGTGAGGATGATTGTTTTATTGTGAATGAAAACATGATGGGGGCAAACTGCAGCGGTTCATGTTGCAGGAGTGTCCTCCAGATGGCCTGAACTTTACTTTTTTTTTTTTTGTTCTCTTTCTGGGTCATGTCGGATGAACTTCACCTTGTATTGTCAGAGGTTTGTGGTCTGCAGAAATTGCTATGTTGTCAGGGCACTAACATCCCCTGCTGTGTGAGAGACTGTGCGTGTCTTTGTATGACCTCATGGGAAAGTCCTTTTGGTCTGGAATAAATACAACAAAGGAGCTGTTGACAGATGTTTCAATAATAGAAGAACAACTGATGCTCTTGTGTTTTAATCTGGCGATGCATGAGTGTTTGTGAGTCTTACTCGTGTCCAGCCAGCAGATATAAAGATATGTACACACAGTGTGTGTGTGGCCCCAGCCAGGGGAGGTGGTCCCAGTATGTTTTATGTTATTAGTGTTAATACATGAGATTTTAACAATGAGGTTGTAATAAAGTAAATGTAAAGTCATAATTTTGGAAAAGTCATGAAGTTATGAGAATAAAGTTTGTTTGTTTTTTAAAAAAAAGTCTGGAAATATAAAAACACAACCAAAATAGAGAAATCGTGTTTTCTGTTTTGCAACATGTTTCTGTTTTTGTTTTTATGCCAATAAATTTTAACCTTTTTCTTTAAATCTTCTGTCAACTGTCAGCCGTTAGCAAATGTCTTGCCATCGTTGAGCATCTATGACCCTAGTTTTTGCTGTGTGTCCCGGCCCGGTTGACACTAGTCGGCGCTTTTTTCGGCAGTTTTTCCTATTCAAGGACGTGGAGAACATGCAGACTCCACATAGAAAGGCCTCGCCAACAGCCAGGATTTGAACCCACAACCTTAGCCACTGTGCCAACGAGAAGAGAGTGGAGCTAATAATGGGAGGCAAACACTGCTTTAATCACAGGTTATTATTGACGTTTGTTGTTAGGCCGTGACCTCTAGTGGCAGTAGTAATTATTACAGCAGCAAAGGAGGAGATCAGGGGAAGTCAAGCACAGGACTTTAATCGTGGAGACCACTGTTGTGAGTTATTACGTATACGTAACTTAAGCTATGTACGTAATGTTGTTACGTTTTTAACTAAATTGACATTAGCAACATAGTTATTTCACTCGAAACCACAATGTTTTCCTCAACCTAACCAAACAGCCAGCGTATGATCAAGGTTCGGTACACCTGCCGCTGGCACGCTGCAAAGGTCATGTTGTTTTCGGAGCAGTGATATATGACGTTTTGGGAGTCACCGGCAATCAACCCATTGAATGTTGTAGGTATGAAGATGTGTTGGTCTGGCTCCTAACAATGGCCTGATACTGTGCAATCAGCACAATCTGAGATGTTTTCTTTTTGAATTGGGGTTAATTGCGATGATTAGATACAAGATAAGTCTAAAAGATATTAAAGTGAGCCTTCCAAAGTTCTCAGAAATATGCAAATCCAATATATTTGCATGTTTGTATGTGTATCCACCACCTATACACGTAACTCTAATATAATTGAGGCTCAAACAGGCTCCCTGACAGTGTGAAGCAAAACAATGCTCCACTCTTCCAAACACATGCCTGGCGCCAGCTGCCAGGGGAGATAACACCGAGAGGTGAGGAAGAAACAAAAACCAAAACAACAAATCCCTCATATCTCTGGGTGATGAACAGCGAGATCGTAACTTTGTGTTCGTTATCAGATGGGACAAGTTCACATAGCTCCGTAGGCGTAGTACATCAGAGCGGGAGGGTGATATAATGACATTCCTGTAGATTTAGCTGCCCTTGCGAGGGAGCCACTGCCTAGTACACAGAGTCAAAATCATCAGAGGCGACGGGACGTGGATGGCTCGGGCTGTGGGGTCTTCTCTGGGCGTGCACGCATGGCTCGGGCTTGTGGATATCGCTTAGATCGAAATTAATTTTGCGGCGTCTTGGCTCAGGATCACTGTGAGTGAGTGTGCCACACACAGTCTTTGATTGTCTCTGATGGCTCAGATGATGCAGAAGATGAGATACCATCTGAAGTTACCCACCCTCTAAACTCTTTTTCCCCTACACTTCTTCTTCTTCTTCTTTCTTCTTTTTTTTTTTTATCTCAGATTACAGCGCTGGAATAGGATCCCTGCCTGTGCTGTACCTCTGCGGTGAGCTGAGAGTACACACAACAAAGGCATCTGTTGTGCCAGGCAGTCATTGTGTGCAATTTAATGTCTTCTAAATACTTTTATTGTTGACTTTTTTCAGGTGCATTCTGAACATTCCTTGTGGCCGTGCCAGGAAGCAGCACAGGTTACTGTCGTAGAAGAAAAAAAGATTATTGCTTTTGAGGATATAACAAGACGAGACAAGGACTCGAAAAAAGCAGAGAACTCGGCCTACTAAGCATGCATCTCAGCCTGCACTTCACTCCCCAAACAAATCTGTTATTTATTTCAGCTCTTAGGTGTTAAAACACTTAACAAATTGACACACTCTCTGCTCGAACAAGAGCAGGCATGGACTTTAATTACATGCGAACCTAGCCAAGCTCATAATGTGAAAATATGAGTCACAGTGTTTTCTCCCACCACTGCAGACAATCATAATGAATCAGGGCAGGGTGCCTAAAATAGGTACCACCTCCGGGGTGTGTTTTTTAAGTCTTCTATTTATTTTTTTCTCGGCCGTCACCGCAGCAGCGGCTCGTAGGCCTACAGACTGAGGTAATGCCCTGTGAGAGATTCCTGATGCCTTACCTCATGCCTGTCTGACTGAGAAACGCCTCAGTTATCTCAGCCACTTCCTTCTCTTGACCACATGCATATCAGCTGAGGTAAGGATGGAGTGGCCTGGTCCTGGAGCAGCAGGCTGGCTGCAGTGACCTGATTAGATTGGGCCTCTAGAGTCAGGTGGCACAGAGGGGGGGGGGGTAAAAGTGGATCACATGTACACAGTCAACAGTCTATTTTAATAAGAATATGCTCATTTGGTCCTTATCTTCGAGACCTTATGTAAGATTGGAAAGGTTAAGACAAGCAGTGTTTTTGTGTGTGAAGAAAAGGCTGCTGCTGTTGCTTTTGGCTAATACTTCACGCCTGCGTCCGATCTTTCAGTTTAACAACACATATCTCGTCCTCACCTCGTCATGATTTGTTCATCACAAAGTAAACTTTCCCCTCGAGTGTTGACTCAGAAATCTCAGAGTCAAAACACACAGAAGTCCAAGTACTCCATCTTATCAGAGCTCGACTCCTTTCCTTTCCTCCTTTCTTTGTCTTTCATCCCCTCTCCTTCTCCCTCACCTTTTCACCCTCTCTGGCCTCACCTATCCACATCCCCCCTCACGTCCTCCTGTGTCCTCTCCTGTCCCTTCCCCTCTGTTTTTTTGGGTGTGTTTCATCCGAATGTTCCTTATAGGACCAGCAGGATTATCGACCATGAGTAATAGGGCTCTCGCCGGGACAGACCCAGATGCTTTGCATGCTTTCCCAACACCAGCGGGATCAGTGGTAACTGTAGCTCTAACTGGGGTTGGCTTTATTGAGAATCCCTTGCAATAACAGGGAAGGGTTGTGTTTAAGTCTAACCAAGCGGTAGTAAAGCCATGGGGATTTAACACAAAATCCACACAAGGGGTATCATCAACATATTAAGCAGCAGCAGTAAGTTAACACCCTCTCCTTTGCAAATCACAGAGTGGACCTGTCTGGAATGTGCTGTCATGGTACCGAGGGTTTCCTGTAAGTCTCAGCACCGCGTCCGTCCACCTACGTATTTGGATGTAACACCTCAGTGTGTGTTACTATGGTGATCCAATTGACACATGAGCATCAAATTTTGAGTGTTTACCGTTCTCCCTAATGACCAATGGGGCTTTGTTTCACTTGTTTATGATGCTTCAGGGCCTGTGACCAGCTAACGTTTCGTTCTAGCAGAAAAGCACTTGTGGGCGCTGAGTTAGAGCATTGATTTTATTGACATTAGCTAATGCCATGGTAACACAGGATTGACTACATAGCTCTAGGGAAACAAAAGATCTGCTCCCACAAATGGGCTTTTCTGTGTCTGTGAGTTGGTTTCTGTTTCGGTTTGTTACAGAAACCCAATCGCCAGAATAAAAGTTTGCCATGTTTTTTTCAACTTTACCTTTGTTTTGTTTTTGTTTTTTATTTCTCTCTCACTGTGCTTATGCTCTGCTTAGGTTTAGGGACAACAACCACTTGGTTAGAGTAAGGAAAACATCATGGACTGGCTTAAAATACCCATTTTGATCACAAAGCTGACAGACAGTGAAAAATAGCTGGTTTTGGTCTCCACAAAAACTGATGGAAATGTCTGGCAGCTTTGTTGGCTGTAATAATGCCACAACCTTCCCCTCCACCTCCTGCTGCGACAGGTGGCTAATAAGCATATGATGAGAACATGATATGCCACGTTTTGGTACAAATGCCAACCTCGGATGTGTCTGTGGTTTGCATCATATCCTGTTGTTAAAGCAGACACAGAAAGAACAAGTTCCTCCTCCATCTTGGTTACCAGGGTGACGGGGTAACAAGTCCCGCCCCATTTAATATATATGACTGGTTGCCTGAAAAAGAGCAACAGCGGAAAAACACCCGCGGTCGGATCGGGCTCGCACAAAAAGCAGAGCGCTTGAAAAATGACGCAGGGTCCAAAGACCTGAAGGCATGTTAGTTATAGTTAAGTTTGATATGAGTAAAAGTTTCCATTCCCAATCAGTCAAATACTGACACTTTGGGGTTGCCGGCCCGACCTACCAACCCAAAGTGTAAATATTTGATGAGTTGGGAATCAGACTCAGTAATCAACTATCTTACATAACTGAACCTTTCGTGTGAGTGAATATTGTTTTACTCTTGTTTTGCTCTTGAAATCACCCCACGTTGCATCATCGCTGTTACCTGAGTAGATCTGCTGGACCGGCTCCAAATCTTTTGGTAATTATGAATCATTTTACAAACCAAAACATGTAAACATTGGGCACACGTTTACCCATATCAGAATTTCCCTTCAAGGGGAAGTCCAAATCAAAGCTAGTTAGAAATTAAAAGTTACCCAATTTACGTTTCATGTGTCATTTAAGTTGTAAGTCATCCAGTTCAGCAATAATGAGACCAGTTAATGAGTTCCAGTGAAGTCTCAACTCATTAGAGCTCTGAGTCATCCATGTCACACCATGTACGGGGTCTTTGAGGGCCAAATTAAGTCCCAAGTCTTCATAAGCAATTTGCAAGTCACGATGCAAGTCTTTCTGGGTGCTTGCTGATCATAAAGATGACATGACGTGTGAACAAATTACTGTCAAAGCTGTTTTAACTGTGATTTAATGAAGCTGAAGCCAGTCTTCTCAGTGCACACGCTGGATTACTATAGATTCAAGGCCTTTTATTGATTTTATCAGGTTTATTTCACAAGTGACGTGCGAGATTAATAATGCAGACTGAAAGTAAACTTCAGGTCGTCTGGAACCCGAACATAAAAATGATTTAATTATTTGGATTATCATGACCGTCTCAAACACTCCACATGACTCAAATGATTAGAGGAAGACAGCCAGTTGTAATCCCAAGGCCAGACAATCTAGACTGTGTGTATCTACTGTATGTGTGAGTCCTTGTGTGTGTGAATGAGTAAGTCAGTGTACAGGTGCTCCACCTCAGCAGCTGCTGAGGCAAGGCCCCAGACATTAGTCTGGCTACAGACGCACACAAACACCCACACACACGGAGCAGATGAGGTTGCAATGTGGAAACTACTTACTTACTTACTTACTTGAGCAAAAAAGTAAGCAGCGGGGAAAGGGAGGGGTTTGAAACAATTAAAGCCACGCTGACAACTCGCAGACAGTCATTTCATAACTCATACGTGCAGGAGGTCGGCTGAATCAAGGCCTCGAGGGAAGCAGCCCTTATAAGGTTAGACTACGAAGCACACGCAGGACTGACACACGCCTGACACAAGACGCAGGTATGCCTTATTTATCATTAGTCGGAAGCTCTTAACCCAGACAGCTGTGGCTCAATCACATCTGCAATGGACATTCATTGCAGTGACTGTATATTATGATTTCACCCACCATAACAACCCGCTGATGTAATTTTCCGTGAGTGGTGGAAAATTTGGTTGATCAGACTGAGCAAAACCATCCTCACCTTACAGATGCATCATGATGAACTGATGAGCACAGCGAGGTCAGAGGGGTCGGTCCTCAACTGGGGGACCAGGATTCAAGTCAGCTGGGCAGTTGTCCGAATGCTTCAACCTGTGGGAGAAAAGATTGTTCATGTTGGATCAAATCAGACTCGTGTTGTTATTAAGAGCAGCATCGGACAACTTCTCATTCACACAATACGCTCAGCACTATCTGTTGAATGTGATTAGATACCAAGAGCAGAGAGGATAAAGACCTATGATGTGAAATAGTCACTTGCCTTCAATTAACTCCTTTAGTTAGTGAAGTCTCTGTAATAAATTTGTACCATTGGTGTCAATCAACACCCCGTTCAAAGTCCCCATCTGTTTTTATCACATTATCATTATGTCTTACTCTATATCTCCTGTATACACCAGTATCATGCCCAAAACATTCATTTTGTAGGTATTTTAAATAGTATTTTGAGGTTTAAACTTACTGGAAAATGATAAAGAAGATGTTGATGACTCATCCAACACTTTCTGTGACACTGTCATGGATGTATAAAACAGAGGAAGTCGGTCTTACAAAGTGTTTCGGAGGAGTGGGCCTCACAGATTACTATTCAAAAAGCAACTTGTAGCTTTATTCACTGATTTGGGTGAAACTGGATCATGGGTAGATGGCTTTACTTGTTGCTACTACTAACTTCCAAATGAACGGCTCCGGACTGAGGCCGTACTTAGCCTCCGAAAAAGATGGAGGCCAGTTACAGTAGCTACTGAGGGGATTTATGGAGTTTACTGATGGACAGCTTTGTTGCTAAAGTGACACTAATTGCTGCTGCAAGTAGCTGCCATTAGCTCGTAAGCTCTGTTAGCCTTTCAGCTAAGTTAAGTGGTCCTACTTGCTAACTCAGCCCCTGGAGTGCCAGGAGCCAAACCCGGCAAGAATATCAATTTAATCTTGCATCTTTAGATTAAATGTTGGTCTCAGTTGAAGTCCTTTCAGCGGAAACTTAAAAACAAGGGCGACATGTTACACCTCGTTGCCAGCTCAACCGAAAGGTTAAAAAGCTGAGGGGTGATGAAGCATGAAAGCAAAAGTGAGCTGTGATGAAGAAATCTAGCCCTTCACACTCTCAGCATCTGTCTTTACACATGACATCTAATGATATAGTACGCATTCGATTCACAGGTGGTGTTCCATTTAATAGGAATAATTATAGGCCTACCCGTGCTCCTGTCAGCTTTAGCTCAGAGGACCAGTCAATCCAACGCTGACTCCAAAACAAGGAGGAGGGTTTTACTGGATAAAGCCTCAGTTCTGTGTTTATGCAGTTGGAATGCATGTAAGCAGCGGGGCTTGTTGTGCCCTCGCAGGGAGGTAACATGTTTCCTCGGGAGTTGTGTTTTTCTAGCCTTTAGTGTATTAGCCGGAGAGGTCAGCAATCAGAAGTGGGAATAAGCCGGTGTGTGTACCAGCCACCTGAAGATTATCTTGACATTCTTGTTGCTGCAGGGGGAGGTGGATGGATGGGCCTCCCACCTGATTCACGCCGCTCAAACACAGATGTAGCAACGAGGTAAAGAATGGATGGAGGGGAGGGATGGTAGGAGGCATGAAAGGGACGGAGAGGTGGAGGGTGGCGGAGCGCTGGAAACTAGCTGCTACATGTCGCAGCACGTCCATCATGGGCACATTACAGACAGCCTCTGCCATTTAGAGGTGGAGGGCCCCTGTGCAGCCTGCTAATCCGCTGGTATGATTGACTTTGTCAGTCAAGGAGGCAATGGGGGCCAGACTGTACGGCGCATTATCAGTAAGGGGCTTATACAAACCCGTGGTGGTGGGAATGGGAATGCCGTCGTGCGGCTCACAATGACCCCTTTCCATTCTCTGATTCGCCTCCAGCTTGTTGTAATGTGTGTTTTTTAAAATTCTTGTAAGTCACTCTCTCTAAAGCCAGGCACTTAAGGGCCCTTTTAGATAAGGTTGTCAAGGTCTTCTCCGCAGAAAAGCACACTGCCACATCTTGTAAAAAGTTTGCAGAGAGTAACGTGTCCTGACACCCGTGGCTTTAAAGGAGCTGGTGGAGAATGCTGTGAATGCCAAGTTTGCATTGTGTCCCTAAAGAGAGTGTGCTTTACGTCTCCTGGCCAGAAGCTTCCTCATAGTTTCAGGTCTTAAGATTGCCAAGCATGATGTCTGGGCCAGGATCCTATTTCCATGTCACACTGGCTGTGATATAATGTTCTACTATAAGGCCTGAAAAAAAAAAAACAACGGCAACATTTATAACATTAACTGAAGGATTTCATGGCCATTTTTCTCAAGTTCTTTTGGATAATGTCTGATTCCTTGAAATCTGTTGTATAAAGTGAGTATTGGGGTATTTTTTTTATCAAGTAACATCTTTTAAAACCTATTTTTTCCAGATATTTGGTGTTGTCTGTTTCTCCTTTTAAAAACTCATCAAAGCAAACAAAGGTAACACAGCTTTTGTTGGTTCCAGATCTCTGAATCGCTGCTTACATCTGATATATTTCAGGGATTCAAGTGAAAATCAAATGGCAATTTAGTCCCCAGTCCAGTCGGCAGAATAATGGCAGTTTTACATTTCTGCAAACTTGGATACATTCAAATTTGGATGATGATATGTGTCTCATCAGCATTTCTAGAATATAGAACATCATAAGCGTGAAAACTACTTCCAACGAGACAAAATCAGGTATTTTAAGCCAAAGCAAGGTCTTTTCCAAAGCTTAACCAAGTGGTTTTTGTGCCTAAACCTAATCAGAGCATAAGCACAGCGTTGTCACAACATGAAATTGAAAGTGAAACGAGTTAGAGTTGTTATTTCAACATATTCGTTATTAGCCAACAGGTACATTGCCAACAGTTTTTCTGGCAATGGGGTTGCAGTCCCTCAACACTATGATTTTAAGTCAATTTATAAATCACTCAAAGCACTTCAGGTGTGATGTTGAACTTATGACTTCACTTTCAGCAGCACTTTCCACTTACCTTCTTTTAACTGGAACTGTCGGACTTTTGGAGCTGAGAAAGACCTGAAGTTCAAAGTGTGAATCTCCGGCAATAAGCTCAGACAGACAAATCCAAAAGCCACGTGGCCCGAGCAAGAGCGGCTGCCACGGAGGAAGCGAAATAATTAAAGGTGTCTCTTGTAATCTTTGGCGCGGCTGGTCTCATTAGAAGAAGTGCCAGTGAAAGTCAGTCGACCGGAACGTGTTGTGTTAAGACTCCAGCCTCAGGCCATGATGAAAATAAACAATTGACTTACAGACATGTAACTTTTTTCTTTCAACTACATGAAAAAACCTGCTTACAATAGATTCCTAATAACAGTATATACTCCAATATGAGCAGTAATTGGTGCAGGATCATCAGAAGTGAATGTCGGAGGGTTGTTCTTCATCTTTGCTCATTCTTTAGAAATGTACTTTGTGTAACGTGAAAGGTGTTGCTCACAGAGAATTATGCCTCAGTTCTCCTCCGCTTTACAACATCTTTTTGCATCTTTTAGTTCATTGTTGTGGTTTTATGGTTTGCAAAATCCGTCCTCTACTGTTCCAGAAAAGGATAAACAATTGTACGCTTCCAGCCCAGCACCACGTTGCTGACAGACAAAGCTGGGGGCTGGAGAGAGACGGATATTTCCCCCAGGAGTTGGTTCAGACCAAAACAGAGCCAAAAATAATAAAAGTAGTGCAGCTTTCAGGTTGAGTGATGGCTATCGTCTTGGTTTAAAGGTAGGGAAGGCAATTCTGGAAAAAGATAAAATGATGAGTCTCATTCCCAGGTCGTCGAATACCGACGCTTTGGGTAAGAATTTTTGGCCGAATACCGACCCAAAGTTGGTACTTGAGGGCCTGACCATGAGACTCAACAATCAACTATCTTTCTCCAGAATTGCCTTCTCTACCCTAAAGGGATCATGGAAAAGATTGTGGTTCGGGTTTTAAAAGAAGACTACTAGGTTCAATCAACCTTCCTGGTCATGCTTAAAAGAACCCAAGTTGAGTGCTGATGGGAAAATGGACAGCAGCCTCTTATTTCTGTCTCATGCAAGCAATGTTGCACCTTTTTCCAACTTTGCTTCCGAGCCACAAAAGTCTTTTGATCGAACAACTGACCAATTTCTGTCCCTTTTTGCATTAGTATGCGAGGCAGCTGGATTCAGAAGATCATGTGATCTAATAGATCCATCTTGCCAGGCTTTAAGCTATGAACTTGTGACTGAACCACAGTGATACGGACCAATCAGCATCCCACGAGGAGCTACTGGCAGCTACAAGCTTGGTTTAGATGCGACGACCAGCCGGAGAAGCGACTGTTCGTTTGAGAACAACGATGGCGACTCCTGAAGATGTTGCATAGATGCGACAGCATCAGTTATAGCAGAACTGGAGAGTATATTTCCTTGAAAGAAGTGCAAATACTGGCACTGAAGGCTTTTCTATAATGAAAAGATGTTTTCACTTTTCTCTTGAGTGGCTTTGGTCAGAGTTTGATTCACCAACTGGCTCCACTGGTTGGTTGGTTCGTCTGCAAAGTATCTTTTGAAAGTGCCTGCCCTTTTCCGAACTGTTTCTAAGGGCGACTTCACAGACTTCTCATGTGAGTCTCCATAGATGGCACCCCTTCTGATTTAGTTTATTTTTGACTTGGATACATCTGCCCTTGTTTCTGACTGTACTGCAGACCTTTTTAGGAAATTGTACTCGAGTAGCGTTGTCTTGACCACATCAGTGGTTAACGCAGTCATAGACAAGCTTTGTTATGTAATACACCCGTTCCCTTAAAATGTGAGTTTAGCGTACGAGCCCTCACTGCTGCAGGATACTAGAAAGTTTCCTGGCAGTGTGTGTGTGTGTGTGTGTGTGTGTGTGTGTGTGTGTGTGTATTTGTGTGTGGTCATCTGGACATAAAGAACAGCTCTATTGTCTCCATTCAAAGGTGAGGGGGACGGGGACGTGAAAAGCACCTCTCATCCAAACCCTTCCTTCTAATGGCTACACTTGACATGCAGGGGACAATTCCCCAGGCAAAGAGTGAAAAGGTGCTGGCCAGCTGAGCGGGACACTCAGCAAAAAAGAAGGAGAGACAGAGAGAGAGAGGCCTGAGAGAGGAAGGATGAAAGAGAGCGGGGAAGAGAGGGATATATGGAGAAGGTGGAGGTGGGGGTGTGAGTAAAACACATAAACAAATAATCTTGGAGGAGGACTTTTGTTATTTTTGTCGCTGCATTTTTCCCTGTGAATGAACTCACCTTCCATTTTGAGATGAAGTTCAAGGGGTGTGTTTGTTAAAACGTGCGAGTTGGGGAGGTGAGTGGGGCCATTAGGAGGGCCTGAGATCTTTAAAAGCATATCCTCTAGAGCCCGGGGCATGCTATGAGAGGAATACCAAGCTCTGGGAACAATAAGGAGAGGGCCGAGTCACCCCGGCCCACCAGCCTTTCACCGCAGCGGCCACTCAAAGGGCAACTACCAAACACTGCACTGCAAGCTAGCTCTGTCTTTCTCACTCTGTGTAACCAACAATCCATGTCCTCGGTGAAAGCTGCAACTTTTGTCACATGAACTGCTGCCAGAACCAAAATCACAGATAGTTAACATCCATGTCAGGTGTTATAAAAACCAAAAAACACAGAAAACCTGTTGACCCATAAACCTATATTATACGTACATGTACACGTACATGTAGGATGTGTCATACAAACAATCTATGTAACAAAGTGAAGTCAAACTAATCTTTAAATCAAGTTTAAGATACACACATATATTTAGGAAATACCATAAAATATTAATGTTTTGGAATATATATGACATCCCTTTGTGCCACATGGTACTCTATCTCCATAATTTTAATTATACTGAAGAAAATGTATGACCAGGGGGCAGGTACCCTTTAAAAACATTTTTAATAAGCAGTAAAAAAGCCATCACAAGAATATGCGGTAAAGTAACCCCTTAGATGGATAGAGAAAGTAGTGGCAAGAGTGAGATTACAAGAAGCTCAGATGGAAGAAAAGCAGAAGAAATTGGCAAGACAGCTGGTTCAGTGGATGAAACTCAGAGAATGGGTAAACCACTACAAAGCGAAGTAAAAACAAGAGTGCCCTGAGCGAACAAAAGGTCAACCATAACTTCAGCTTTAAAATACGCCCAATGCCAGTATGGGTCTTTGAAAGAAAAAGCCATTAGGATGAGTGACGGGGGGAGACGGTGGGAGAAGCAAGCACTTTGTGAGAAGTTGCATGTTGTATTTGTGGCCTTGACATGGTTGCAGATCACCATGTGTAAAGACTCAAACAGTTTATTTTTACATTTGATGGTGCAAAATGGAAAGACATTAAGGTTGTTCCAAACAGTTACTATCAAGCGTTTGCATGTTTTTTTTTAATTTTTTTGTTTTAAATGTTTTATCCTATTACTTTTGATTCTCCTCTCTTGTTTTATCTCTCTCCCGCCTGCTTCATTATCATTTTTTTCCTCTTTCTGTCCTCATTTTTCTCTTCATTCTAACCCAAAGAAACCATCTCTTTAAATTGCATCAATCCCATGCTGCTTGGGACGATAAGAGACACCACAGACAGTCTCTTTGCGCTGCTCACCAGTACAAAGGGCTCATATTTACATACAACCCTCTTTATCTCAGCTATGGGCTTGTTTTTTTGATTTGTGGTTAACTCCTCAAAGGCTCCGTGGAGATCCAAGGCTTGTACAGCTTGTACTTAATGACTGTAATTTCCAACATTAAAAGCTTATGGGTTGCCACTGCAATAATAAAAAGCGTGCTTTTGTCAGTCAAGCCTTTTGATCTTGACACTTTTAAATACCAGTCCCCTAGGATGTTGACAATGAAGCCAATTGACGGGCCTGTTTGTCGGCCGCGGAGAAAAGAAGATTATTGCTCTTTGTAGACATGACCCCATTCGTCTTTTCGAGAGGTTTGAGCCGTCTTAGAGGAATTTGGGGATGTAAAGTTGTACCCATGTTTCAGATGAAAAAGAACAAGCTTTTAGAGAGGGAGTAAAGCCACACGAAACAGTGTGGTTTCTTTATTCTGATGCGATAAAATGAAGGGGCCCCGCACACAAGAATCAAAGCGGAAACCAAGCAAAGATGTCACATTCATTTCACAAGTGTAATAAAGATCTTTTAAAAAAAAAAATACATTTGAGTTTCATTTACAAGATTTATAAGTTTTAGTTCACAACTTGGAAGTGTTTTAACACCATCGCCACGAGAGGACGAGCAGCGTTTGTGAAGCCTGCAGCACAGAATTTGTGGACTGAGCAGCTGTCATTTTGCTCATTGACATTATGCATGCTCGATATTTGCCATGCTGTTTTTTCCCCTCTCCACGGGGGTAATTTGGGGCACAATAAAGCACTCTAGTGGGTAACAGAGCTCTCTTTGTGGCACGGGCCCCTGGGGGCCGCTAATCTCTGCCAAGGAAAACAATGGCTCGCTGCTGCACCAGGGCCCGCTCCTGTCAGTAATGCATCAGGTTTAAACACACGCATACGTGCACACGCACACACATTCACACAGCTGACGTGGTTGCCGCCCGTCATTGTCCTGACAACCACAAGAAGCCGCCACCTGGCTCGCAACCGGACGATTTGGCAGATAATCAAGACGTAGTTAAAAAAAGCAACAGATATGACAACATTCTCACCTCCGTCCCAATAGAGGGCGTTCCCCCTTTCACAGGAAATTAATTATCATGCTTGCTACTGAGAAAATTATGTTGTTGACACGTCAGCCTACTTTCAATCATCAATAAATCAATCAGACATTTAACGCTTCAGTGATAAATTAATTAGACAATGCTGGAAACACAGCTGACGGAGGCAACTCTCAAAGTCAAAGCATTAAATGTAGTTGCTGCATTGTTTTTTTAATTATCAAAATTACCTTTGATTATTAAACAGATAAGCTCAAACTTTCTTAATGTGGCTTTTCTTGGTGGGTTTCCGTAGGTTGAATGTAAAATGCTTCTCTTGTCACAAGTCTGTGCTCACACTATGGTTAGGTTTGGGCACAAACACCGTGTGGTTAGGGTTAGGAAAACATTACGGTTTGGCTTAAAGTACCTGTTTTGGTGGCTACACACACGCCTGGAGACGTCCCAAGTTCTCTTAAAAAACACACAGTTTGCCACAAACACAGCTGCAGATTCCTCTTTAAAAATATCCGGTTTTTGGCTGGAGATTATCCTGAGGTCTCAGAGAAATTTCTAGTGGTTTCACACTTACAAAATGCTGAAAAACTGTCTTTAACTGCCGTCACTGGCTCGGCAGCTGTGTCGCCTGTAACTCAACGTCCCCTCCACCTCCAGATATGAAAGCCATGTAGTGAACATGTACTGTGATCTCGATATGACACATTTTGTACACATGTCAATACAATGCTTGTACGTGTGTGACGTGTACACATTTGGACTTATCAGTGGTTTGCAGAAATGTAAACTACTCACATTTAATCCTGGTGACTGAGCTGATCACTGTTTTATCATGGGGAAAATATTCACCAAACCTTTTTACCTTCGGCACTAAAAAAATCTCTTAAGTGCTTTGGTCTATTAAGCGGGGCTGAGCACGTTTAAATCATCAATCGTCCAGACAAGTATTACAAATTATTTACAATAGAGAGCCAGTCTCGATGATGAGTCAAGAATGGACCAGAGCAGCGGCAGACTGCAGCAGCTGAGTCATGGCGGCAGACTCCATGTGGATTCAGACACTTTCCCCTCGTTCCTTCAGCAGACAGACAATTTCTGGCACGCAAAACTCTTTAATCCCTACTTCAATAAATATTTCAAATGGTGGATGATGAAATAGGGATCGAATCGTTGAGCTTCATTTTTGTTTTATTACTAATTCCCTACTTTTCTACTTGGTGACTGACTATAGCTCATTGACTTGTTGATTTATGATTTACTATAGTGCCTCTTGGTACTTTTCTCTGTAATATAGCTCGCTAGCCATTTAGCCAATCCTCATCAGAAAAACAAACATATAAGTCGGCTTTGAAAGCTCATTACGACTCTTATTTACGTATCTTTTTTGGTGGCGACCTCTAAGGGTCATAGTAATTATTATGACTGCAAAGGAGGAAGTCAGGCAAAGTAATATAAAGAGTAAAAAGTGAGTGTATGGAAGAGGGACGGGATGTAGTTTTTTTTAAACCAAACTACGATGTTTTTCTAACCAAGTCATTTTCCTGCCTAAACCATTCTGCGAGTGTACAATGTAGATCCAGTACGTCTGTTACTGTTAAGCTGCAACCGACATGTTGTTTTGCCAGCGGTTGTTTTGAAGTTGCCGACAATCAACTGTCTTTTATGTAAGTGGATTGTTTTTATGGATGGATGCCCAATCCAAATTTCCAACAATGCGAGATAATTCAGCGAAACTTGAATTTGTGATAAGTGGACTGGACTTACTGTGTACAGCTTTTGTCGACCTTAGTGGACAAAGAGCTTTTCAGTTAGCCTCTCATGAAGAGGAATTTGGGTTTAGTGTCTTGCTCAAGGACATGTCGACATGTGGACTGTGAACTGTCAACCACTGTAATAAACTTTACCTCCTTACAGCAGTTTTTATGCCGTCCCCGTCACTGCCAAGTTCATTCTGGAACATCTGTCTCTGCATTGTTGGTCAGATCTTTGATTTTTTTGAGCAATTCAAATAAGTCTGGTATTGTACTCCCTTGGTTGCAAAGACAACTGAGCAAATGAAGGTTTTGTAAGTGGTGTTTAGGACGGGAATCTTCATGTGTCAGATATGAGGGGTGACTGATAGTGGAAATACTATCAGAAAAACTGGCACATTTGCTTTTCAACATATTCACTTCTACATTTATAAGAAACATACAGATCATTCTTTGTAGAAGTCGGCGTCTTGCATCTCCGGAAAGTGTCATTATCGCAGGTGAATAGGACGGATGTTGGACGAGTTCATATCCGATTTCCAGGATGGACTCCATCAACGCTCTTGTGCCTTTTAATTTTCAATTTCCCCAGACAGAAATGCCACAAAAGTCTTTAACTTCAAACTTCCTGTGGGATCACTCTCACAGAATTGAACTACAACGGATGGAGCTTTAAAACGCATCTCCTTCTACCTCAGGCTATGAACTTGTCAGTCACCCTTTGTATTAGCCATGACATGGTGACAAATGTGGATGAGTCATTGCTGTTTCTCAGTGATTGAGGTGCAAAAAAAAACAAAAACATGTGAACCTCTCATAAGTCAGACAGCATGCAGCGTCTGCATTGACTGAGATTTATGTCCCTATCTACCAACTGGTTTGGGTAGGGCAAAAATAACGATCCCAAACATAAAACGCCTAATATGACTAAAAAATGAAGCAGAAATGAGAAAGCAAGCACGCAAAGCGTTCCTCGACACAGCCTGAGTCACATAAGGTGGTGATAAACAGGATCAAAGCCGAGGCCTGGCCTGTGTCGGCACAATAAGTCAATAAACACTGCTGCTCCCACTTTGAGCTGAAAACCTACACGCCGGCAGGTAATTGTTTCATCATAATGGAGACAGACATGTATGCAGGACTTTTATTTGGCTGGGCCCTTTAAATTAACTGCCTTTAAACAGGCAGCAGCAGCGTCCTTCAGGCAAGTCCCTTGTCAAATACAGCACTTCCGAAATGAAGTGGAAAAATTGGAATCCCCAAAAACTAGGTCACTAGGACTGATCACAGATTTCCCACCCTGCCCTGCAACTGTTTGAATCATCCTCCAGGATTGCTAGTATGTCATCGCTTTTATTCCTGTCACAGCTACAGAAACTTATTGCTATAATTTAGCTTGTAGATAGAGGCATGTTTGAATGGGGACTCTAAAGGAGACACATTATGCTCTTTCTGTTTTTTTCATTTCCTTCAGTGTGTTGTATTTGTTCTTGTGCATGTTAAAGATCTTTAAAGTCCAAAAGGCCAAAGTCTACACCAACAGAAGCTCCTCTCTCCCACAGAAAACACTGCTCCTGAAACGCCTCGTCAGTAGTCCCGCCTTTGTGACATCACGCATTTGCATAATGTACGACTAGCGACTAGTTCAGCACTTATAATTGATTTAGTACAGCTGCTCTGTTGTTGTTAGTTGTGCTGGCTCAGGCATGTGAGAGCTGACCAATCACAACAGACTGAGTTTTTTTGGGGGGGTGTGGCCTTAGAGAGACAGGAGCTAAAACAAGAGCGTTTCAAACAGAGGGAGGAAGACTTAGAAGAAGAATTGAGTGTTTTTTGAGTATTAAAGCATGTAAATGTATCTTAGTGGTAATGAGCATAACTTGTCTCTGCGCTCCCACTTTATTAGCGTGCTAATGTTTTTAGCTTAGCAACAGATAAGCTCCAGAAATGTTTTGGGGCCTACAAAACTTCATCACGGCGGTGAGGAGATAATGCCTGAATTCATTTTATTTTTAGGTGAACCGTTTCTTTGGAAAGCAGCTATCGTCAAGTAGACCTGTTCTTTTCCCTTTATGACATGGCAAAATGTCTGCTGTTAATCTATTAACTTGGTTTTATTATGGCCCTTAGGAATAATGGCGAAAGAAGTGAAACTTTCTTGCTGCTTGTGTTCACTTGCTGTATGTCATGAGAAAAGACACTTAGCTCCTGCTATTGGGAACACGAAGCATGACGGAAAGTCCTATTTAAAAACCTCTGAGGTACAATAATGACAGGTTGAAAAATATAACATGCCCTTTGGAGTCCGTTTACCAGCCAATGACAATGTAGTGCGTTGAATTAGAACGGGAACCAAAGCCTGTAATCTGCATGTCCTCTTCGCATCCAAGCTAGATCTGTTCTTTATTGGGTAACCACATGTGCTACAATGGCCAAACCACATGTGAGAGATTGTATCAATAAGAGCAAGTCATCAATCAAGTTGGAGCGCTCAGCATCATGTTTGCTGAGGATTCCCTGCCATCAAATGAAAGGCATGACCGCTGTCTGGCTGAGATCGTTTAAAAAAAAAAAACATCAGAGCGTTTTCATGAGCCGGAAACGGGCGGATGAGCAGCCAACTGTGACACGCTACACCAACAATACCACTAATATTTAGATGAGAGGTGTCGGAAAGAGATCTGCCGAGCGGAAGACCGAATTAGATGCACGTTATTTTCTCTTTTTATATCTGCTGAAATCTATGTTGACAGATTTGACAAGACATGTGGAATCCGGCACGCAAAGAGAGGACGGCTGGCAACGTTAAAGGAAGTTCGATTGTGAGAAAGTGAGGGAGAGGAAGTGACCGACTTTAAGCTGAAATACCGAGCTCAACAATCTGTGTGAAGCTGTATTTCCTTTCATGGAAATCAGCGTGGACTAAACTGGATCACTTTTCCTTGCTTTTATTCGAAATGCATTCAGTGACCACATCCTTCAAATTCTGTGAAGGACGGTTTTCTGACTCAAACTCAACCACTGTGCTCAGGGACCTTGCATCAGAAGAGAGGATGTGATGTGGATGGGAAGTTGTGGCCGAAAGACAGCGTTGACGAGCGCTGTTGTGGTTATAATTAATAAATTGTAGTTTTGTTTTGTATTACTGGAAATTCTGCTGACCGTAGAGTTGACCCTGAAATGTGTGTCATGTGTTTTGTGTTGCGTTGGTGCATTTTGGATTTGAGATATTGTGTTTTGCTGAGCTGCATGCCAGTAAAGATGACATTGTTGTTTACGAATTTGAGACACCTCAGTGTTGTCGCAAGGCAGCAGTTGCGTATTAGCTCACCACTGTAGCCGCCGCTGTTTCCCACCATTGCTCCGACATGAATCTCCAACTGTTTCACCCTGCAGAGGAAACTATCTCCCGTGACCACCGACATTCATCCCTGTGCCAGGTTTAAAAGCGTCCTCATCTCCGTAGCACATGTCCGTAACTGAGCTTTGTTCAGCCTCATATGCATAAAAAAACGTTCGCTGACTAGCCAAGGAAGCTAAGCTGCAAGACAAGAAATACTGCTGCCACGATTTTTTTTATTTTTTAAGGGCACACTGTCCCATAATTCATAATTATTTCTTATTATGGAATATTAAAAGTGGCTAAATTGGCATTTGTTGAATACCATCTTTAAAGCTGCTACAAGAAGTTTTCATTTATTGTTGATTCTGGCGCCTCCTGTGGATGAACGGGGTTCAAGCTTCACCACCTTGAGTTGTACAAAATCTAGCAGGTGCATTTGTTTTGAAAGCGAGTAAAAAGAAAGACACAACATATTTTTACTGCTATTTTTCTTTTTCCAAACACAGCTGTTTGCAGGATGCATGACGATGAGGTCATGTATCTATTTGTGAATATGTAAGACTGAATATGACGATGATGGAAACAAAGTTGTTTTAGTGTTTACCACTACAGAGCAGGTTCAATTTTGTGACTCATCCAACCAAGAGTCAGAATCTGACCTGATAACAGTCATCAAGAATAATGGTAACTGTACAAATATATTCAGTCTTCTCGCTGCCGGTGTTGTTTGCTTATGTAGGTCACATCAAGTACCTTTAAAAAACTGTCACAGTCTGGGCCCTCACCCAAAGTTTCTACATTCGTCCATGCTCATTACATAAATTTCAGTGGAAAATGTGCTGAATTCTGTTTTTCATTTATAATCTTTACAATCAATTTTGATGAATGTCTCCCTCCTACACTCAACCACCGAGCTACAAAAGTCTTTCATACCCATATCCTCTCCACCGCTTGCTATTCTGATCCAAGCGGAGAGCTCAGAAGTGTATGAACAATGTTTGCGTACGAAGAACTAACCCGGTCGGGGGCAAAATAATAACCTACCCTCATTACCCACATCTAACACACACTTTAGACCCTCGTATGTGTTGCCAGCGAACATTCAATGGAAGGGATTAGACCCCTCTTTCATCCCCTTCTTACAGGTTTTGTGTTGATTCTCCGGGTCGTCAGATCCAGCTGGGAGTCTTCACTTTGCCCCCGAACGCCTCCCTGTGTTGTGACACAGCCAAAGTACAGACTGAGGAATCAAACTGTCGAGCTACTTTGAAGATCAGCGGCTATTATTCCTCAAGTACCCGCATTGTTCTACGCTTGAATTAGTGCACCTGAATCCACTAATCGATGGCTGTTAGTTCTGTGTGCACATGAATGGCATGTGAGGGCTGTTAAGTGATATTTGAGTGTTTCACGAGGAACGGCTGCCTGAGGTTCAGTGTACCAAGATGGCTGTTTGAGGTTGTGAATCCATCATGAGTTATTTTGGAAAACCTTCTCACTCTTTTCTTCCTCTCTTGACTTAGCAATGTCCAAAAACTGCCCAGTGTTACAGAGAGTATTAAAGAAAGAAAGAAAGAAAGAAAGAAAGAAAGTACTGCATCAATGATTCATAGCTTAAAGGTTGCTAGCAAGTTAAGAAGATTGTCCTGTGGAGCTAGTTATCTTGGTTAACCACAGGAGTTTTTCACGGCTCATGAGTTGTTTAAAATGTCTCAAAAGAGCCTCTTAATGTCTCCACTGCAGACTTGATATCTCTGGTGTCACTAAATGTCTCGACGAGCTCAAGTGGATGGTCTGAAAAATGCTAACAGCCAAAGTGAAAGTCATTCTGACCACTTCTAAGAGTTTGACAGGAGGGTGTGAGTATGTGTCTGATAAACAGGATGAGGAATATTTATCGTCCTTGAGAGCATAAGTGGGCAAACTGGAATTCGTGTTCCGCTTTAATTGAAGCATTTTTGTGTTTTGAGAGGAAATTCTTCAGAGATATCAAATTCCTGGAGTATTTATATCTCAGGGGAAATTTCCAGACAGTTTGTGCAAAGTCATTTTCTAAGTAGAAGTGTTGGAAAAGGTTGTCTCATGTTCAGACCATTGAAGTACTTTTTGTTGCTCAACCTGGTTCAATCAAAATGCCTGCGAACAGCTGCAGAGCTGTCGGATGTGTTTTTTTCATATCATGTTATGTTTGTCATGAATGTTGACTTCCTTCCTCTCTCGCTGAGTGGTTGACAGGACAGTGTCAACCACATGAAATATACCGTTACCTTGGGGTAAACTTGTAGATTTCTCTGGGTTTAAAACATTTGGAATAATGCAAATACACAGACCTAACAAAATATATTTCAAAGGCCTAGTCGTTTTTAGACACTTTAATGCAGAAATGTTACATATTATATCTTTAAAAACCAGCAGTTTGTTGCTGGAAGATATTTACAGTTGATCAACCGCTATTTTCAACAAAACCTACTGATTCATGAATGTTGGATTACCTTTGGCTAGCTAGCAGCTCAGAAGACAAAACTGTGATCGTGTCATGCTCACAAGTTTAGCATCAGTCTCTCCAGAGAGACAAAGTTGTTTGATGATCATATCATCCAAGTCCTGAGAGAGCAAAAGAGCTGATCCCCAACATGTTGAAGCAATGGAGAGTTACCACGAGTAACTAATTTATTTCAAATTCCTGTTATTCAGGGTTTTCACAGCATCCAAAACAACTCATTCAACTAACATGCAGATGAGTGTTTTCGGATGTGACATCTTCATGTTATTTTCAGGATGTTAACTGTGGTCTGTATCAAAGCCGCTGTAACGTCACGTTACTTCTGCTTTCGCGAGAGCAGACAGGAATAACTATTGCACCAGCCACAAGTTTCAG
This sequence comes from Pagrus pagrus, assembly GCF_965226575.1. Taxonomy (NCBI): domain Eukaryota; kingdom Metazoa; phylum Chordata; class Actinopteri; order Spariformes; family Sparidae; genus Pagrus; species Pagrus pagrus. The sequence continues at coordinate 3,231,074 of NC_140193.1, forward strand.
GAAAGCAGAAATACTCAGTGTTCCTCTGGTGTAGGCATCAGCATTTTTCCTAGAATGATCAGTTTACTCAATTCAGGAGAAAATGTATAGCTTATGTGGCAGTAAATCTTTCCCACCACGGGTTGATCAAAAAGCAAATCTAGCATTTATGAACTGGTTGAATAAAAACAGCACGTCAGAATTTATCTCTTTTCTCATACACTGTGGTTTTTTTTTTATGACGCACACATCTGTAGGCAGCCGGCTCACGTGTTGCTCAGTGCATCCCACTGACAGCAGTAAATCATCCACCTTCATGCTGATATATGGCTGAAATCAAATAAGCATGGGAGGGTGGAATGACATTTCCCTGAGCAGTTGATGAATGTTGTGACAGCTGTCTCCTCCGAGCAGCACACCGAGGTGTCTGCAGGCCGACAGTGGGCAGCGGCCAGTAAAGGCTTTACAGGGATCAGCAGGCAGGACCCCGCGGTCTCGCTGAGTAATGGACAGTTACAAATCTGTTCCACGGGGATCTGATGAGGAAGCACGGAGGAATGACGTGGACAGCCTGAGATGTGGTCGCACACCTGCACCAAGGGCCGGAGTGGGGTTAAGTGAGGGGGCTGCATTTATGTGATCCCTCCTGAGGGGACGATGAATAAACCCGAGACACACTGTGTCCACGGCTGGTCCCAGTGGGAGGTCAGAAGTGGTGGCATAAGTGATAAACTGTGTCATGCTATGATACAATGACACGGTGAGTTATGAGGTGTCAACTGCACACTGTGAGAAAGGTCAGACTGGCTGCCTGAAATTGAGTATATCTTATCACTCGACTCTCACATTTACAGTAAATGTCACCCTTCAATGCAGTGATACATTTATTGTAATCTTTGCTTTTGTTGATTCACTTTATTGCAACAGATTTTTAATTATTTTTTTAACTTTAGGAGGAGGTATGCTCCTGTTGAATGCTGTTTATGTGATATTAAAACCAAATCGTCAGAATATCTGTTGGTAACGTACATCTCTGCAAACAACGGATATGTTGAAACTTGACGTTTGATGTTTTTTATGTTCGTTTTATGTTGCGACAACGCTGGAAACTGTCCGAATGTCTCTGGAGGAGAGAACCAGGCCTTCTGGAGGAACAAACACCCTGAGTCACATCAGATTCTGCTCAGATCTGGAGCCGTTTCCCGACAGGACGAGAGCTCAGAGATTACTTTTTAACATTTGGGATTAAAAAGTGGATTTATCTTCACACCTGTTTATCAACCTGACTGCAGCAGCGATCCACAAAGTTGACCTGCATTGTCAGGTGTTTATGTTCAGTAGTGTTGACTGCTGACTGGAGCTGGAGAGGAAATGTGCTTTACTTCATGAACGTAACATAATAAAAAGAGTGAACCAGAGTCTCTGGTGAGTGCTGAGTTGAGTGAGAGCTTGACGTGAATTCAAACACAGACACACACATCCTCGGCGTACGTTGTTGCTAGCTAGTTTATGGCTGATTCTCAGTTAAGCAATCTGTTTGGGGGAATAAACACTCAAGTCAACTGCTGATAATAATCTTTCTGACGTGACTCAGGTACAAATCCTCACAGCTGAGGTGATGTTTTTGTTCTGTTCACGTTATGTTTAGTCTCTTCCACCGACTATAGTGACAGACAACCAGATAAAATGAACCGTTTCCTTAAAGGTCAATTTGTAAGAAACTTTTGATTCTCATTCCCAACTGACGCTTTGCGATGGCAGCCAACTAGACCTATTCTTACATATTATATCTTTAAGTGCCAATAAACCAGCAGTAAAACACTGACAGAAAATTCAAATATTTTCGACTTCAGACCCATTAATGTAAGATTGTGAGGTGTTTAAGATTCAGGATGTTGTAATATCATCATGTCAATTTATGTGTGAATGCAATAACAAAAGACAGTACAAGTGAAGGACTCACAAATTCATAACAGCATCATACCACTATCATTCATCGAAATCAGACCATTGTTGTCTGAGCTGTCACAATGGACAAGCTGAAAAAACCCCATCGCCCCACCCCCGTCTGATCTCATTGTCTAGAGCGCAAAAAAAAATAACAAATTAGGGGCATAAAGATGATTAATCATTAAGAGTGCATGAAAAATGCGATTGCGACATGATTCAGTGGTGTGTGTGCATGTGTGTTTCTGCTGTTTTCTTCAGACATGATGATGACTGATTGTTTCCTGAATTCCTGGACTAATCCGACATAATACAGCATGACCGACTCAAAACCCTGAATGAACAAATAATGAATTAAATTGCACCAAAATCAAAGACACCCACTATTTGGTAATCAAAAATAATGAAATAAACCACTTCTTCACGTCAAATGTTGGTCATTGTTGATGTTGAAATGTTGAATCATTTTTCCAGTCCTGTTGATGACATCTTGGAAGTCTGCTCATGTTTAAGATCCATGATTGTTTCGCCAAGAATGAAACATGAGACACAATCGTCTCTTCCTCCAAATGCAGCTGTCTTGATTATGTCACACAAAAAAACAACCATTGTGAGTGACCTGCTCGACCTAAAGTAAACAGCCAGCGGAGGTAAACCAAGATAAAAAGAATAGATTGTTTATTCATTTCATGTGGGACGATGTAGCACGAGAACTGCAGGGCCCGGCTCCATGAAAGGGTAATCTCAAGAAATAACATTTAGGGATTAGCTTTAATTTGAGGTTGTGCCGAGCGCAAGGCAGCGTCTGTCATCACAGGCTTGTCTAGCATCGGCCTGTGAAGGCAGCTTCTCATTATCTACACTGTCATTAAATGATGATAGCATGTCTGATTTTAGATACTCCAAAACTGACCATGACTCCTGATGACATTTTATTTTATGTATTTTTTTTTATAGAAAGTCAATTTTCATATCTCACCTGTACATAATTAACATTTTTTTCATCTTTGGATGGTTTTACGGCTTTTAAATCTCGATTCATGACTGACAGAGCATAAAACTGACTCATTTAGAAATATTCATCTCTTGTGTGACATTCAGGTCTGTGAAAAATGAAAACAACAATTTTAAAAATCTTTATCTGACCGCCACTCTGTCAGCATTTTTTGACACAGCAGCAACATGAAAAACGCTAATGAAAAACACCATTAAAGCTGATGACAGGTTTGTGTCAATGTGTGTGTATATTTTGTATTTTTGTGTTTTCACAAAACAGTGGTAATCTGTGCTCACGTTTGATTCTCCCATTGGAGTAAATAGACTCTGGATCGTCACTAGTCTCTTTAAGGGGCGGGACAGCGGCGAAACCCACATGACACGGATATTGGAAATGATTCTTCAGTTAGCCATCTTGTTTCTGGTCAACATTCATTACAAAGTAAGTGACTCCTTTTCCTGTCCTCAGACAAAAAAGACTTTATCTCTGATTTTGCAGAAACGTATTTGGCTCACATTTATCCTGGCGATTGGGTTGCGGATGCACATCAGCACCTGAGTGCTTAGGTCAACGCCTAATTCATCCAACAGTCAACAGTAGTTAAATCTGTGGTGTGTTGCGCTTTTATCCTAATCTCTCTTGTGCTAGAATGTAAATGCCAAGAGAGAAGCAGTTCTCTGTGTGGGATGGTGTCATGGTAAAAAAAAATCTTTCCTGGGACCAGCACATATTTCTTTTCTGTCCAGTAACTCAGTGTGTTTTAGCAAAAGTCAATTTCACAGGACATTTATCTCCATGTGAAACGTGAGAATAACTGTGACACTGTGTGCAACGGAAGAAAAAATGCCAGAAGGAAACGTGACACTTTGTCCACAGATGTCCGATGCACAAAAGCAACAATTTGAGTAAATTACAAAATCAGCACAAACACTTAAAATACTTAAACTGTTGAATGTATAGATGAGTGTGTACACAGCTCCATCCAGTTAAAGAACAGTGCGTGAGGTGTTCCCAGCTTGTTCTCACTGTCTGTGTGCCAGCCCTAAAGCTATGTAAACACCCATTAAGAAATTACAATCTCCAACCCAAACATTAGGGCCTGTGATTTAAACAGATAAATCAACTGGAACACGCTCCAGCAACATGTTTCTTTCTCTTCTGATGACGTGAGAGTGGGACTTTTTTTTCTCCTGTAAACTATAAACATTGTTTGTCACAGATGATCTTGTTCATAGTAATGTCGCAATAGAAAAACAATAACGTGTGTGTCATTCAAAGCCCATGAGAAGTGCCAAGCTGTAACAGTTAATCCCCAGATCTTACACAAGGCAGTTGATATTAGATGTGTTGGAACAATGGACTGTATTTTCTTAATGCTGCAGAGGACAAAGATAGGAAATAACCGATGGATCATCTGCAGTATCATTTTTCAAAGTGTTTACTGTAGAAATCATGAGTTTATCCCAAACAAAACTCCATTCAATTCTATGTGCGTCATGACAAAACAGGATGAAGCTGGCATCAAGACAAAGCAGACTATTCTTCTCCTTCAAGTTACAATTAAACATCTTTACAGTCCACTTAGGATCAAACGAGACAGGACTCTGAAATGCCAGCTACATTAAAGTGTGTCACATTCTTGAACACAATTATGGCCTGTGGTGGGGCTCATGTGTTGTCTGTAAACATCCATAAATATCTTTAATTTAATGTGACTGCACTGTTCTGTGAGCATCATCAGAAGTTTGCATGTCAGGAATGTTTGCTCTGCTGCAGCGTTCAGTGTTAAACCGGTTCTGGATTAACAGCTCGATGGCTATTTCCTGTTTGTCACCGATCCACCAATCAACAACTCAACCCATAACCTTAAACTCAACTGCTCACGCACACATTCGCACACAACTCTGCTCAACATCTGCAAAGGTTATGACTTGGGAAGCACTGTAATCTACTGTTCTGTGCTGAACTGAAACACATTAAAATGAGGGCATGCTCACACATGCATTTGATAGTACAGCAGAGTAGCTTCAAAGGTGTTCCTGCAGTATTTTCTTTCCTTCTTAGAGATATTTCTCATGATAAAATAATAATAATAATTCTGCAGAGGTTTGACAGTAAGCTATAAAACCTCTGCACGCATGTAGCGCTAAGGGTTGTCACTGTTTTTAATGATTTTTTACAGTGCTGTAGGTGCATATCACGGCTGACATACAACTGATAGAAGTCGGCCTAAATATCACTGACTGTGAAACTAAATATTTTGATTCAGTTACAGGACCAGTAAAGACGATTACTGCTCACAACATCTTTCGACAATCCAACCTGACCATCTTTACAGAGACCTGTCTCCACCACATCTTTACAGACCTGTCTCCACCACATCCTTACAGAGACCTGTCTCCACCACATCTTCAGAGACCTGTCTCCACCACATCTTTACAGAGACCTGTCTCCACCACATCTTCAGAGACATGTCTCCACTACATCTTTACAGAGACCTGTCTCCACCACATCTTTACAGAGACCTGTCTCCACCACATCTTTACAGAGACCTGTCTCCACCACATCTTTACAGACCTGTCTCCACCACATCCTTACAGAGACCTGTCTCCACCATATCTTTACAGAGACCTGTCTCCACCACATCTTCAGAGACATGTCTCCACCACATCTTTACAGACCTGTCTCCACCACATCCTTACAGAGACCTGTCTCCACTACATCTTTACAAAGACCTGTCTCCACCACATCTTCAGAGACATGTCTCCACTACATCTTTACAGAGACCTGTCTCCACCACATCTTTACAGAGACCTGTCTCCACCACATCCTTACAGAGACCTGTCTCCACCACATCTTCAGAGACATATCTCCACTACATCTTTACAGACCTGTCTCCTCCACATCCTTACAGAGACCTGTCTCCATCACGCTTTTACAGAGACCTATCTACACCAAATCTTTACAGAGACCTGTCTCCATCACATTTTTACAGACCTGTCTCCACCACATCCTTACAGAGACCTGTCTCCACTACATCTTTACAAAGACCTGTCTCCACCACATCTTCAGAGACATGTCTCCACTACATCTTTACAGAGACCTGTCTCCACCACATCTTTACAGAGACCTGTCTCCACCACATCCTTACAGAGGCCTGTCTCCACCACATCTTCAGAGACATGTCTCCACTACATCTTTACAGACCTGTCTCCTCCACATCCTTACAGAGACCTGTCTCCATCACGTTTTTAAAGAGACCTATCTACACCAAATCTTTACAGAGACCTGTCTCCACCACATCCTTACAGAGACCTGTCTCCACCATATCTTTACAGAGACCTGTCTCCACCACATCTTCAGAGACATGTCTCCACCACATCTTTACAGACCTGTCTCCACCACATCCTTACAGAGACCTGTCTCCACTACATCTTTACAAAGACCTGTCTCCACCACATCTTCAGAGACATGTCTCCACTACATCTTTACAGAGACCTGTCTCCACCACATCTTTACAGAGACCTGTCTCCACCACATCCTTACAGAGACCTGTCTCCACCACATCTTCAGAGACATGTCTCCACTACATCTTTACAGACCTGTCTCCTCCACATCCTTACAGAGACCTGTCTCCATCACGTTTTTACAGAGACCTATCTACACCAAATCTTTACAGAGACCTGTCTCCATCACATCTTTACAGACCTGTCTCCACCACATCCTTACAGAGACCTGTCTCCACTACATCTTTACAAAGACCTGTCTCCACCACATCTTCAGAGACATGTCTCCACTACATCTTTACAGAGATCTGTCTCCACCACATCTTTACAGAGACCTGTCTCCACCACATCTTCACAGAGACCTGTCTCCACCACATCTTCACAGAGACCTGTCTCCATCACATATTTACAGAGACCTGTCTTGTGGTGGTGTCTCTACATAATTATTTCCTGGGTACATACATGCTCATATATATAGATATGTTTATAAATAACTGTATTATGGTCGTGTGGGTGGCATCCTGATAATCAGACTCTCACTGCTCTCATAACATTGTTTTCTGGTGACAATCTGTATAGCTCATCGTTATAAAACGTTTGGTAACGTGGATATCTAGTTTCTCTTTCTTAAATCTGGGGTACTTGTGTGTACAACCAGTACCTGTGGAAAGAGAGGATTTTTATTTTGGCTGCCTTCATTTATTTATTCATGTAGAAATGTGTAGCCTTTTAGTCATTTATTATTTTTCATAGCAATGTGGCTGTGGTCGATGCCCCTGCAGAAGAAAGCAGAAGGTTTTTCTACCATGTCAAGAACACAACTTCCTTTTTAAGCTTCTTTTAGATCTCATTTAATCAGGTGCAATCGTACGGTGCAGTCGTCTGTTCAGAGTTACAACACAGCATGAGTGCCTCAGGGGGCAGTCCGTGGATTTCGTACGGTCTTTTTAATTTCCATGTATAGTTCCCATCCAAACACCAAAATTGGAAATTTGGCCACAAACACAGAGAAAATACATAAACATACAGTATAAAAGATTCAAAAGTCTGTTCACATTTATGATAACGGAAATCCACAGGAGTTTTACTATCTCTTACATCATCAGTTAAAAAATACTGATATAATTGGGGGCCGTATAGTCAGCAATACGTCTTCTCTATTTAATTATAATCTTGTGATTATGTTTCACATGTGGTAATCATTCTTTCTCCCTCCAACAGAGTATTTGAGAGAAATTTGAGAGAGACAAGTTCAGTCCAGCCACACACATACAGTAGCTAATTAGCAAAGGGAAGGTCTACAGTCAGCATAAGGTAACACTATCGTTAATCCCGCTGCTGTGCAGTAATCATGTATGGGTCATGATTACGCTGTATTTCATTAAGATGTAATGATGTTGTTTCAGTTCTTTTTCATGATTTAGACCCAGATGTGAGACTGTAGGGGATTCTCCAAAGTCTGAAGGATTTTAGTGAAAGGTTTCTAAAGTTTTCTAATTGCCCTCCATTTTTATGCACATTAAGAACGTTTTTCTCCAGCTCTTGCTATTTTTACACTGTGTTCAGGGAAGTTGCTGAAATTATTTTGGATGCACACCGTTTCAGCTAAACGTCGGTACCTGCCGATATTCTCTATCGCTATCGACCTATCGGCAAATATGATGGCATTCACCAATGGCAGTGGCCGATGTTTATCTGTTGTGTTGCATCAATTTCATGCTGGAAATTAATGAGCTGCTGGCTCATGACACCCCTGCCATCAGTTTGTAAGGGTATGTTAGTGCTGAAAGATTCTTATCATTAAGTAGTTAGTTGTATAGCAGGCTAGAGAAGCTTTTAAAGAAATAACTTTTCAAAAAAATGATTGTTTTTCAAATCAAAATTATAGGTCCAGGATTGTAGGTCAGGTCGGCCTCTATCCCAAAGCGTCAGTATTTGATAAGCTGGGAATGAGACTCAAAATCAGCTTTCTTACAGATTGGTCCTTTAAAGGTTCCTTTATCAATTTGTATGTTTTTTTAAATTGAGGTTACTGTTTTCCTGGCACAAACAGGGCAATAAATAACTAAAACAAAATGAACAACAAAAATCCAAAAGAGCCACATAGTTATTTTAAACATCTGGATCGGCCTAGAATTTCACAATCAGTGCATCCCTTATGAAATATGTGGTGTTAAACTTTGTCTTCTGTCATCTAAAACATTCATAAAAGTTGTTGTAAATCATCGTGACTAAAGTTAACATTCTTCAGCATTTACGGTAGCTAACTTTTCCTCAGCAACCCCAACTTTGATCGCCTTCCTGGCAGTGTTTTGTGATAATTCTGCATGAATACCTTCTTTGTACTGCAACATAAGAAGAAGACATTCTCTTTATTTGCATCCTTACATACACATCAAACCAAATACCTTTTGCGCTAAAGATAGATAGCTGGTCAGACACAGATAGAAATTCAGTGCTTCTTTTTGCCAGAAGTTTGAAATCACTCAGCACTCTCTAAGTGCAAAAATGCTAATCTGTCAGTACTGTCATAAGCACAGTGGGGTATTCTCTCTGCTGTAAACACTGAGCAAAAGAAAAGCAGTGGTGAGAGATCCAGAGCGGACATTCAGCTTGAGGGATTCCCTCATTTGGCAGGAGCAACGCTGCCTGGGAGACTGTCCACAGGGACACATAAACCACAGAGAGGAGAACAAAGGTCACGACTCAGAGACCAAGGTCTAAGCCCCCCACACTATTCAGCCATGGTCATCGTCTTGCTCACTCTTTGGCACCCACTGATCCCAACAAGCTCCCAGCTACAAGCTCGACAAGCTGGAAGCTGCTCTCCGTCCCGTTGTGCTGTTCCTGCCTGCCTGCGTAACTAAAAACTCCTAACGTAGGCTACGCCCTTCACATGTCACTGCCTGGGCTCCTGAGTGGTGTAACAATGCCAAATGTATGCCAAATGTTCGTCTTTAATGGTGGGTAATTTATAGACACTGGCAGGAGCAAATTTGGACTTGTGGCCAGAGGTGTTGATTACCCTTTTTATCTGGCCGTTTGTTTGGGAGCATGATCAAAGCCATCACCCGTTAGCGATCATGTGCTTTCCTTCCCCCCCTCCTCTGCCCCCCTGCTAAAACTTTGGCACACGGCCATGCATCGGCCTACTTTTCTTTGTTTTATTACTTCAAAAGGTTGTGCCTCACCCCATTCATCACAGAACACTGCTCCCGTCAAAGCTGTAACAGAGTCAAATTGTTCAGGCATTTGGGCATCTAACAAAGCACGGTGAGCATCTCCAGATCTGATGTAACTCAAGGAGGGATAATTCAACACCGAGAGTCATCTTTGATCTGTGATCTGTACCATATCTGCACCCACACTCACCCGTGGCTCATTTTATCTCGCTTTATTAAGCTTTTGATATTTCATCTTCACACAGCCCAATTTGAGCACATCACCGCAAATTAGCACTGTGATGGAATATTCCCCCATAATGCCTTTGTTGTTAATGCCGTCTGAGAAGTTACTTTGATATGGGCACAGGTTTGTTTACTGTCGATGCTTCTCACCGTTCTGAAGAGTTCACATTATCATAGTTCAGGGCAGGGTGAAGAGTTCAGTTCAGTTTTTCTGTTGCGCAAAATAGCAGCCAGGTGTGAACTTTTAAAAGAAATACACCCCCCCAACCTTTAAATGACTTCAACTATCATTACGCGGTGTGTCCTGTGCCTGGATCTGAGCTTATTTGTCTTCCGGCTCTGCCTGTGCAAATGTTGGCCGTGAAGTAAAGACACATGAGGCAGAGGAAGCCACACGGACTCTTTCAGAGGCGCCCTGCCCCTATCTTGAAGGCTAATCCGATGAGCTCACACTCAGCATGTTCCTCTCGTGAGTTCTGCATGACTTGCGCTGCCCCCAGAGATAAAGGATGGATGGGGTGCTGCTGTCCTCATGGAGAGGCGGGTGGAGAGGGTGAGGAGGTGGTGGTGGTGGGGGGGTTGTTACAAGAAGGTGGGAGGGAACGGGTGGAGAGTTAGGGTATGGTTGTGGGGAAAGGGGCGGAGAGGGGACATACTGAGGCCTCTGTGTGCATGTGTGGGGGAGTCTCATCATCCAGCAACCTCTCCCGCCCTCGGACACTGACCTCTTTGTAGGATTCATATTAAAAACTCCGGCCCTGTGAAGATGACCCCCGAGACTAATCCTGTGACCTCCAGCGCATTAAAGTGACCGTTAGTGGACATGGCAAGGACAGTCTGTCATTTCGGACTCCGGTGTGGTGTGTGCGTGTGGTCAATATTTGTATGCGAGCGAGTGCAAGGTGGGGTGCGGGGTGTGTTTGTCAGGGAAGAGGGGTTTGTATTGCGTGCAGCATCAGAAACACAGCAGGACAATTGTGGTTGAAGCCTGATGTTAGAGTCGTATTGCCTGCACGATACAACAGGAGCTCCAGTTTGTTCGCAATGTCGTTACTTTTTAATGTTCTCTGATTGCTTCACGCCATTTTCAGATATGATGATGTGATTTATAAAACAACAGAAAAATATCTGACAAACTTGAAGGAAAAGTTCAGGAAAGAAAAGTCAATGTAGTCTCCTCACAATCCTCACCATGCTGATGGAAAGTTTCGTAGTCCACAAAGCATTTCTGGAGCTTCACAACAAAACAAGTGTTGCAGTATTCTCCTAAACAACCGAAGTAGCTGGGGACTTTTTTTAAAACTTAAAAAAAAAGAAAAAAAAAGAAGAAATACACTAAAATGGCTCGCCTGGTGTAATCCAGATCTAAAGAAGAGATTTAAAAGATGTTATTTACAAACCTTTAAAACAGAACTCTGAGCGTACTTAAAGGTCCAGTTTGTAAGAAAGTCAAATTTTTGAGTTTCATTCCCAACTCATTAAATACTGACGCTTTGGGATGGTGACCGACCCAACCTGCAATCCCAAAGCGGCACTTGTATTTAACAAGTTGGGATTGAGACTCAAAAATTTGTCTTTCTTACAAACTGGACCCTTTAAATGTCACAACCACTCAGTCAGAAACTAGTTCCCTAGCTTGTACTTCATGCAACGATCTGAGCAAACCGGCCCACAGCAGTTTTTGAAGAATGCAAGAAACACCTGTGGAAAAACACCCTCTGCACTGGGGAAGCTTACATTCTCAGTAAGTTCCTTACAGGCTTTTTTTTAAGAGAGCTCAGACCTGAGGGAATCCTTTATAGCTTCCGAAGTCTGTAACTAGCCGGCCATTTGGTCGGTAATGTTCAATGACAGCTCAAAGCACCGACTTGTTGTCTCTGGGACCTGTGGACATCTTCTGAAGCTCTTGGAGGCCACTTTATGTGGTGATAAAAAAAAGGGCCCAATAAAGCCTTCTCACCAGCGGCAGATCCTCCCAGCGCAGCGGTCCTTGTTAATCACAGCAAACAGTTGGAGATCCTTTCAAAGGGGATTATATCAGGGTCAGGAGCATTTGGACCTTAATTACCCTTGACATAATGTTTGACCATTCTGTTACCACTGGGGAGGGCAACACTTATTAAGGGGACATGGGCCTAGGGGTCACCGGGGTTACCCAGGTCAACAGTGCAAGCACAGCCCACCACAACCTCCCCCATCCACATTTTGTCGTCCGGCTACGGATCTTTGAGCCTAACTCCAACAACAGAGATGGAATCCGGCCAGTTTAGTCGCTGGGCGGTGACGTTGGTTGTTATCATCACATTGAAGACCATCGGCCGGGACAGACTTCGGACAGCAGGGCCGAGCCATGACGTGCAGACACATGATTTGAGGGCAACTGCAGCCAAAGGGTCAGAGGTCACCGGTTCTAATCTTCAGACCAGCAGAATGCATCTGCACACGAGAGCAACGCATGTTTGTTTCTTGAATTTCTTGAATGTTTAAAGCCACTTCCATGTACTGACCATTAGAGAATCACCTTCTCGGGTCACAGACTGTCTTTTTTTTTTTTGCATACAGCAGATTTATGTACTGATATTATAAAACAACCCAATCGCCAGACACATGTTAGCAATTTACATTTCTCGGCCAATAGGTATGTTGAAACTTTTAATTTCTGTATGTTACGACTTTACAACACAAAAAGCCCAAAATATCACGGTTTGGCTTGAAATACCTCTTTTGGTCACCACAGACACTGCTGGAGACTTCTCGTCAATAATAAATGTTTTTTTTGCACACAAAAATGACAGAAATGGTCCTGAGGTTTCACGCTTACAAATGTTCAAACGCAAACTGTCAAACTGTGGTCACTGGCTTGGCAGCCTTGTCGCCTGGAAATTTACTACCGCCCCCTCCGCCTCATGATATGAATGTCAGGTCATATATGACACATTTTGCAGGAATATCAATTTGGAACGAGCCTATGACACGAACAAATGTGAACATATCCGTGGTTTGCAGAAATGTGCCCACATTTTAATCGCTTCGAAGTGCATCTGCTATAGAGGCAATGTGAGAGAAACGCAGCCATAGACCTCTCAAATCATGCTTCACTGTTACCTAAAATCATCCTCCATGTTGCTGTGCATCAGTGCACCACCATTTTTTAGGCAGCATGAGAACTTATTGAAATTAAAGTCAGTAGAAAACAGTTACTATTAATATTTCACATTTACATTTCATGGAAGCGCAGAGCAAAGATATTCATGGACCTGAAATTCTGGAGAATTTTTCTTTAAAGCGAAGCAGGAGAACTGATGTTTACTGAGAATCACTAGAATAAAAAGGGAAACTTACATTTCATAGCAAGAAATAGCATTTTAACTTCTACTTCGTGTCCACATGGCAGTGAGGCTCTGCAGGATGTATTTTTCATCCACTGCTCGCGTCTAAAATGAGGCTACAGCAGTATGAGATTTTCACATTGCGATAACCATCTCGGAAAATATTACGGTTTCAAAGTATATTGTGTTACACATTACTCTTCACAATTTCAGTGACCCTTAAAAGAATGAAAACAGAAGGGACTCCCACTACCGTAGATAAGAAAATTCACATGCATGGTATGATAACCATCAAACCGTGCTGCTGCTGCAACCTCCAGTCAGCGGCTGTGTGATACGTGTGCACGAGTCACGGGACCGTTGTTTGTTTCTGAAAAGCGGCTGGCTGATTGGCTCTTCCCCGGGCAGAAAGTCAAACAAATAGAACATTTCCGTCAGTTATCAGTGAGATGTTATATATATGTGTTCAATGCACGGTGGATGAAGAGAAATGCAATCAACGGATGTGAATAAAGTCAGTTGGTGGAACATATCCGCCCCCTCCACATGCAGAAAAACACATTTGCTCTCCTGTCACCTTCATAAAGAGCCTCTGTTACTAGCAAACCCTCAGAAGTATGTAAAATATAACCATGTCCAGGTCTAATCCCTGTACAATGATGTAAAATACCATCTCTCAGTCGATAATCCCCAGACACACGACAGATAAAAAACAGAATAAAGCTAATGAAAAATGTGAGCTTGTATCCCTCAGGGTGCTGTGAGTGCACATGCACATGCACATGCACATGTACATGAGGGTAGCTGCAGCCAGATTGTGAAGCAGATAATATACAACATGAGGATACAACACGGTATGCAGTCAAAACATCCAGATGCTGGGTGGCTACTAACTGTATACATTCTGTCACGGCCGTCTACAGACCAGAGCACGTCCTCATGTAAACACAACGCTGCGCTGTGGATCATGGGAGGGTTTTGGGGTTTTTTTTAGCTGTTCTGTTGCAGTTTTTGAGAAAAATGTAAATGTCTGTGGTTTACTGAAATCTTTGGCCGTGGTGGTCCCTCTTTACTGCTACATTCCAGTACAAATGGACATTTTTTGAGTCATTTGTTTGATCAGTACAGCATTTAAAACTCATCTGCTCTATACCTATCTGCACCACCTTCATGTTGCACCCAGATATTATATAACTTAATATGAAAAGATATAAAACTATACGCTTAACGCGTCCTGCTGTTTGCCTTCGATGCTTAAGTGTCTTCAATGATCTTATGAGGCCCAGATACCATTTGCACATGCTCAATAATTTACCCAGAGTAAACAGTCTTTTGTTCGGCCTCATGCTCGACTAGGCGAGCGCATTATCTCCATCAACACATGCACACAACGCAAAATCCCCCAGCACCGCAAAATGTAGCCCTCCTGTCAACGTCACACACTCGTCTGTCAGACTTAAAGTGTATGACAGCGTGCGTCTCAGAATAGAAAATAAAAACAGGCTTCAGTTGACATGAGCGGGAGCGCATAATTGGAGGAGTTACTGTAGCTGTAGGGGAGGATTGAGAGGGGATTATGGAAAGGTAAGGAGGGTTGGGAGGAGGAGAAGGCAGGGAGGGGGTAATCTGTAATTAGTTTGTAATTGCATCTTAGATGGTTCAGATTGCCATTGTGCTATGATCCATGACTGACAGAGGACATGAAGCAACTTAGTGAGACACAGTTTTCACATAAACACGGGAGAATAAAACCATGACTTCATGACATCTCTTCATTTAAGACGCATTAAGACTCGTTATTTTGCAACTGCCTTTGAGTCTCTATAATTACTAACATGATGGTTGTTGGGTTTTTTTTTATTCTGTCAACTTCTAAGTCCTTCAATGCACCGTATGCAATCAAAACAGAAGACACGGGCATTAGTTTGATTCAGTCGTATGGTTCGTTGATCTGAACGGTTGAAGTCGGGCCATGAAAGACGGTGACAGAATCCAATCATTCATTCAAACCTTTATTAAAGCCTAGAAAACCACTGAGGTTTCTCTCATTTGCAATAATGTGGAGATGTAGAGATATATTTGCGGTTACGCCGTGAGAAAACTGCTACAAGGGATGCATTCAGGCACAGTATTAAATGTCAGCCACCCATGTTTTGGCAGCGCTCAGACCCCAAAACACAATCACTGCAGATTTGCATGAAACAGAATAAAACCGCCTTGAAGCGTATATATACACTTTGGGTTGCACAAGTGTAGAAAGCTTGATTTTTTAAAAAAGAGACGGTTATCCTTTTCTCTCAGATGAGCCTGCGACAGATGGCTGAAATGCCTCCTGTGTCGACACGCCATCGGAGGTAAACAATGAGGTGAAGATGCGTCCAATATGGATGGAATTCCTCGGATACTGGGCCGATCCATCATTCCCTCCGTCATGGCTCTATAGAAATGTCATCCTACTTCCACCTTTGCTCCAGACAGGCAGTAGTCATAAATCACAGGACTGCTCGAGGTCCTTGTCAGTTAAGTGTAAACGTGGCTCATAATTCAGCATTTGACAAATGATTGATGCTGACGTTAGGCCTCAGTGTGGCCCCTCAATGCATACTGAACACGCCGACCCGAATCCGACCGTCATAAAGTTTATCCTTTCCTACAAAGAGAGGTTATGTAAAATTTATGAGAGTGATTCTTGTGGTGCATTAATGGCATGAGTTTGTAATTCTACACTTTATTCGGTACAAGCAGATATATTGATAGTGACAAATTTGACCTTGAGTGACACAATGTATGTCCAGTCTCGCTCAGTACGAGTCAGTCTGGCTGCAGCAGCCTGGGTCTAAGATTAATATGTTTAAATGAGTGCTGTGAGCAGCACCTCAGTACGACAGACAGCTTATTGTAGTTCACGAAGGTAGAACAGCGGCATCGTGAAGCTAGAACGTCCTTTCAGACGTTTGTCAGGGAATCAAAATGAATAAACGTTTGTATTAAACGAGCAATCAGGGACCGAAAAACTCTTGTAACTTTTACGGCGGTGCCACACGGGACGTCGACAACATACAAGGCATTCATGGGAGTCTCAGGAGCAAAAGAACATTTTCCCCTAATGAAAATGACAAAAGTGCTAAACGTGTACAGTGAGGTGCTGTTTTAGAAGCTGCTTTACGGCCTCCCTCGAGTTTTACATGAGACATGGCGACAAGGGCGCACAATGAAATAATGAACAGATACTGAGGCTGCACTTAAACGGCAGGCTTTTTCCAGGGAGAAGAGTGGAGCTTTGACTCTTGTCCTCGTAAATCTCTCACTGGATCTGTTAAGTGATCCTAAAGCAGGCGCGAGTGCTTGTTTGTTTTTTGGTGTGCTTTACAGTAGTTGGTGATGCGAGCGAGTGGCAAATTTGAGAGCGAGGTAAATTAAGGATTTTATGGACTCTGGTCTGCGTGGTTTTATTGCATCAGTGGAAATAAGCATGCTAGAGTTTCCAGTGCCACATTCCTCACAGGTTCACAATGGAACAAACCACATTACAGATATTAATCTGTGTATTAATGAATTCCTAATGGGTTTTGGGAGAGAGGCGAGGACAGAATCACGTTTTGTCATCAGGTTTTTTCTTGCAGGTTCGCCAGCCAAGAAAAATTAAGAGTATGAGGGAGAATGAAGACATTGTGTGCCCGCTTGGCAGCGGCAGCAACTAAATATTTGTTGGGGAAAATCCGTTTTATGGTAAAATTCGACAAGTCAAACATTGAAAAGCTAATCCAAGGTAGATGCACATGATACTATACAAGCAGTACTTTGTAAGTAACAAAGGCTTGAGAATAATGAAACTATCCTGCTTTTGTACCGCGCAGAACTAATAAACAATACCTGACATACTTTCATCTGCTCTTTATTTATATGCGTGTCAGAGTTAAAAGAACAATAATGGCTCTTTCAGTCATGCACACGCAAGCACACGCGTGTCCAAACCTCTGACAAAATACAGTGTTTTAAAATGCATATTAGTGAAATAATTATGGGCACTTATTTAAGTACTCTCACCCAGTTATGGATCACAACCCAATTGTATTATTTTTTTAAATGTATACACATAACTGCAAACAATTATTTTAATTGTTGATTAATCTCTTGAATACTTTCTCAGTTGATTAGTTTTGTTATTAGTTTGGGCTATTAAATGTCATAAAAAGGTGTAAAACGTTTCACTGTTTCCGAAAACCAACCCAATCACCAGAATAAATGTTTCTGCACAGCTACAGAATAGCTAAACCTTTACATTTCATTTTTTCTCTCGTCACAACACTGTGATCTGTTCAGATTAGGCCCACAATCCCCTTGGTTAGCGTCAGGAAAACATCATGGTGTAGCTTAAAATATCTGTTTTGGTCGCCACAAACACGGCAACACAAAAAAATAACGTTGGTTCTTCTGCATTTGGGTGAGACGTGAAATATGATCCAGGACGTCCAGTTTGCATAACAGATCCATCAGTCTGATCTACTCTATGAGACAGGATTTTACAACTCTGTAAAAAGTTATGCTGACAACCACTTTGTCAAACATGTCAAAGATCACATGTTAACATTACTCAACCTCAATCTTGTGATTTTCTTTTTTTTTGCTGGCAACATTACTGCATCCATGCATTGTTTTCACACACTGGTAACATCTGTGTGCATCAACAAAAAGTAGCACGTGACCAATAAGGAGTGGGGTTGCCAATGTCAAGTGTCATGTCGCCCTTATGATCCATCTTTTAGAAGCATTTGCGAATTTGTATCTGCCAAACACCACTATCTTAAAAGATTTCGAAGAAGCCTCTCCAACAACATACACTTTGTCGTCGTACATCTCCTGACAACTAACCATCTGACACAATCTTCAACATGTCACATCAGGTACAGGTGAGCCTTGAGACAAAAGGCCAGGGAGGAATTCACAATCGGAAAGGGAGCAGGGAAGAGAAAGAGATTGAGAGAAAGCCCCATTTTTCTCTCTATGGTTTTCATAAAGGCAAGCTCTCTGATTGCCAGTGTCAAAGTGACAGGTTCTTTTATGAGCACTTGGCGGGTCCCCGCCCTGGTTTGTGTAGCCAAGCAGTGATAGCAGTGCCCATTGTTGGGCTACGGGGAGAGGAGCGGCCCTGTGCTATTGAGAGGGGAGGGGCCCGGCCCTGCTTGCCCGCCCTGTGCAGTGTGTTGGTTGAATAGGCAGCTAAGGTGTCCATGCCCTCCAGTGCCCTTCAGTGTGGGAAAGCTGGTGCAGAAAGCACCTGCAGCGTTCTGACAGCGGCTGACACAGGATCGCGTGCTAGCTTTGGACGCACAGGCCACGGAGAGGTGACACTCCACGCTGACGGGTACAGTAGGAGTGTCACACTCCCATGCTGTGTTAACATCTCCTGTCAGAGATCAAACGGATCAAGTTCACATGCTCCGTAATGTACTGTACATGCTGCATTGTGCATGCTAGCTCTGTGCACACAGAGCTGTGGTCTAAAGCACACTGAAAGTGTAATATAATACTATGTACAGAACAATAAGTATACAAACACCACGCATTCACTTACACAATCATATCAGTGCACATATATACATGTTATACAAAAACAAATTATAGCACATAATGCAGCTAACACACACACACACACACATCAGATAAGATGCCACCTGATCCAAAAGCTCCTGGGGACAATATAAATATAATTATAAAAGACTGAAAACAGCGAACAAAGCCTGTATTATTAAAAATATCTGTTAATAATGTAATTTATAGTGATTTTGTCAGCATGCAAATCTGCAACCAGGGTCAGAAACTGAATAAAAATGCCATCAACACTCTTTAATATTGACTTCAGTGCATCAATCAGTCTCTCATTTATTGCCTGGCATGTCCCATGTGATGTGTCTGTGTTGCAATGCTGCCATTCCTGGCATTCCTCCCTGGAACGCACAAATAGGACCCCACAGAATGGGACCAAGACTGCAAAACAAGACAACATTCCTGAGGCAAGTTTTAACAAAAAATACTCTGCTGCCTTTTATACTGTAGGCAGCACATGGAGGGGACACGTACAACATACATAGAGCTGAGAGACACGTAATGTTCTTGACCGTCTTTAATGGACCTGTTATGGATGTATTGTGATGTTATAGAGGAAAGAAAATTGGCTTTGTTTTCTTTTTGCTAGTATATCTTCAAAGCAACATCGGTCTTATTTTTCTCACAATACAATTGTAATGAATCTGCTATAACTTGTTGCATTTATTACAAAGTGGCGGAAACTGCAGTTCCTCAAACGGCCACTTGAGGCTGGATCCAAAAGTGTGTCAATCCCCAGAAGAAACCGTGTTAAAATTCCCAACTTTACAGCAGAAATAAACATGTTTACAGCCTATTTTAATATAAGTAAGTATACAGAGTAGAGTATAATTGTGTGGCCGCTTTGAGTGACAGCTAGCTGCAAGCATTTCTGCTAGGCTTCAGGTCAGCTAATTAGAGTTTTTGAAAGCAAACACGCTGTGCAGTTAATTGTGCAGACATGCATTGGATTGACGAGCTAGCCCTGTTAGCGTTAACCGGCAGACAGCTGCTAGAGACAGCCCTTGGCAGAGCCTGGAGCTTCTGGAGGAGTAAACACCCAGATTTGAGGAAAGCACAGAGTTTGTTTTTTAAACTTTGCTCCCTTTTCTCAATCTGTTTAAAGCAAAGAGCCGTGGCGGTGCTTTAAATCCATTGTAATGTGAGGTGACGCTAATTCTCTCTTATCTAATTGCTCAATGGAGGGGAAATGTGCACGTACAGACATGTACAGAGATAAGATGGGAAAAGAAAAGAATCAGCAAAGATGCTGTTGCTCGCCAGTTTACGGCTAATGTGGAGCACCGTATTGAGACTGGGACGAATACACCTTGCCTAATAACTCAAGTTAATAAATCTGCCTTGAGGTGGCCATGTTTTAGTAATGGGGCTTCATTTGGCTGATTCAGCTCCACCCACGCTCCACCTCTTTGGCCATTTTAGGGTTAGCTAGAGTAAGGCGGAGTTAGCAACCCACTGTGATCTTCACACTGGCTCTTAGGAAACCAATGTGTGACGTCACGGTGGCTCCGTCCACTATTTTTTACAGGATTAACCCAAAGAAGGCATAAAGTGTAACACCCTGTCCAACTGGTGTGGACCAAAAAACTCAATATCTCAGTTTCTAGGATTTAAGATTGGTGTTATCTGTCCGTCCACATGCTGAAATGACTCCTGATTAGCACTGATTGGTCGCTGCTGTTTCCCGGGACAACAAGTGAGCGGCAAAGCCACTCGACACATGACAAGCAGCTTGAACTAACTTGTTTTCTGAGGGGGGTGCTCCACTGGGTTCACCACAGTGTGGCTGTTGTTCCAGCGCCCAAGGATTACAATTAACCAGCCACTCCTGTTGGGGCTTAATGACCGAACACTGCAAAAGCCAGCAGCAGGGACACTTCCTGAACAGCGCCGGGTCAGCCCTAATTGGTTCTGGCACAGCAATCCTTGCTGCTTATCTCATAGCCAGCTGAGAAAAATCACCAGTGAAGTGTGAATCAAAACATGTTGATTGCAGGAAATTCAGATTGAGCAACACAGCTGATGAAAAGGCTTATTTTTATGTTGTCAGGTTCAATCGTAGTCCCTTGACTTTGCATTGTCCTGCTCTTCTTAAGGTCACAAAGCTTTTTTTTATTGGTGTGATTAAATATATGTGATGCAAGCTTATATTAACAGGAAGTCAAATCCAGTATCCCTGGACCCAGATCCCTTTCAAAACTGGTTCTGTCCTGAGGCTTTGCAATTAAATACATAGATAAAAAAACATTTGGGAGGGAATCATGGGATCTCCTTTTTTGGTATAACAGGACCCTGCAAACACATGTCCAAGCTCAGAGTCAAATGGGGCAGGGGGGGTGGGTTGGATGGGAGGTCCAGGGGATTTGGGTAAACCATCTGTTGACCAAAGCTTTTGGGAAAGAGCACTAATATGGATTTAGGATATTATTCTCTCTGCAGGTGGGATGGTCAAAACCCCTGTGGATTTCTCTGCGCGGAGGGGGCAGACCTTTGGAATAAAAAAAAAAAAAAAAGATTTCAAAAGAGGGACAGAGCAAAATAGACTGAACAACTGAACAAAGATGCTGCATTATTGAGCCTTTCCCCCTAATCTCCACAACTCATTCGTAACTCAGCGGAGTCAGGTATGAGGGTTCAACAATGAGCAGAAAAGGAAAAGACCCACTCACTTTTTTCACTGCAAATATCCACATATATTTGAGGTGGCATGTCCTTCCTCCCACATTCCTGGCACAGCTAGAACAGCAACAATAAGAGCTGTCGGACCTGGGTGGCTCTCCACATGAACCCAGACACCATGCAGGGTGGACTTGGGTAAGCCCAGACTCTGACCCTTGTGTTGGGCAGAGAAAGAGGGAGTCAGGAAGTAAGAGCCGCTCTTTGGTTCTCTAGCCGCCAGGGGTTATTCTAACAGCAGCCGTCTTTACTGGGCTTAACACCGATTTGCCCCCTTTTGCTTACTTGTTTGTTTATCAGGATTGTACAACAGAGCTTTAAGCCGCCAGGTGCTTTCACTGTATCGCTGGGGGGGTGGGGGTTGGGGGGGGGAGATGCACAGCTGCTTGCATCTGCGTCAAGAACAGTGAGAGGAAAACACACTCGCCGCAGCCACAAATAGGCAGGGTGGCTGTTACAAGTTTTAAATGAAATTGTAATCTGCTTAAACTCCCAGACCAGAGTCAAATGACTTCCCTGTGACTGTCTAAACATCAGTTCAGCTGGTATCTACAGCACGTATGCCAAAACAAACCATTAAAGGCATTTGCGAAAAACTGCTTGGCACAGAATACGGATTTTACAAACCCTAATCTAAGGCTTTGGAGGATAATGCATTTCTTATGAAGCAGGTTTTCTCGACAAAAAGCAACTGGACTCTGTGTAGTCAGGTGAGGTCTAGACTGAGAGGTAAAACATCGTCCACACGTGGAAAAAACAATTCCTTTTTTATATCCTGGGACAGATGTTGAGTTATAAATCCGATGCAGGCCATCCAAGTACCATATATAAACTGTTAAGTACGCAATTTCTTCGAATTCAAAATAAGAAGAAAAATAAGTAGAGTACCGTGGTTCCATGGCCCAAGGGCGCTGACCTGAGAAAGAGCTGGCGATGATGGGAAGCTCTTTCCCAGCTCCCAGTCAGTAAATTACAGCTTCCCTCTAATCCGGCTCTGATCCTACCTCCCCCCTCCCCTGGCATCCCCCTCCCTCCCTCCCATCACTCCAATTCCCAATCTGAGGTACTGAGTGAATTGATTCCAGGAAATGTCTATTTTGAGGAACAGATTGTGGCATCGTTGTTGACAGACTGCGTTAACATGTTAGAGGGAATAAAAACACCCTCTGTGTTACCTCCAGATATCAGAGATATTATCAGAGAAGCACCACGTGTCCGTCATGTTGCCTTTTCCTATTCTGGCCTGTCATGTTTAACAGAATTTATTCCTCTAACATCTGCCAACCCAATCATTAGAAGAAACATTGGCAATGTATTGCTTCTGCACTGCACGGATATGTGGAAGCTTTTCTTTATGTTGCAACGCATGCCATGACAACGCAATCAAAATAACTCATGATATACTGCACAAGGAGCCACACTAAATATCAGACATCCAACTCAACTGCCAGAAGAAATGTTTACTTTATATTTTATATGTTGAAACTTGAAAATGTATGTTCTAGTGACACTGAGGCACAAAAAAACAGGGTTAGGGTAAGGAAAAGAATATTTTTGGTTTACCTGGTTTTGTCATGATAAAGGTCTTTGTGAAACATCAACCTTAATTAATAAATCTATTGCAGAGGGGGAAAGCGCGAGCAGAACGATCTTTATTGTTGGACTTTTACCTCGTTCTGTCACCACAAACACGGTAGGAAACATATCTTGACGTCTTGTTAAAAATGTAAAACACCATCTGGAACAGTGATCTCTGGCGCCACCACCTCCCTGACATGGAGGTAAGTTAATATACATTTAATGAACATGATATAATGAGCATTGTAGAAATGCTGATGTGGTGCGTATGACATGTAAAGACTTGAGCTTTTCAATGATTTTCAGTAACTTATTTCAGCTGAATTTGCACAAAAAAGATGCCAAAACTAGTCTAGTGCTTCAAGCTAACATACTGTATACACACTATACATTCAATAATAAAGTGAACATGCTGATGCTAATCAGGTATAATGTTAACTATGTGCACCATCTTTGGTATTTCAGCATCCTAACATTTACTAATTAGCAGTAAACATGGTTTTGGCATTAAATGACAATTCATGAACGGGAACGCAAATGTTTATACCAGATTTCATCACAATCCACCCAATTGTTGTTGAGACATTTTATTCAGACCCGCCAGTCAGCTTCATGTGGCGCTAAAGGAAAAGTCAGAGGATCAGGATTCATCAGGATTCATCGATGGAAACGTAACCTAAAGAAACGTCAAGTTGCAAGATGAAGAAATGTTTCACCATATCGAAGGTTTGCAGAAACGTACATATTGAACCTTCACCCTGGCGACTGGGTTGTGGACCGACCACCACCGACAGACCGTCATTGCCATCACGTGAATAATACCGTGACTAAAAATACAGAAATTCAAAAATCTGTGGCCCAATGTGGATTACATTCAGAACTGGAGAAAGAAAGCTCTTAGACAGATTAATTGTTCCATCATTAAGCCATTAAACGTCCATCTCGGTCAAGTTATATGTGGGGGGTCTTTGGAATTAATTCATGGTCAATAAAGATGACTTAAAGCCCGATTAGTGGACTTTGCTCCTATTAGATACAGGATCTGGCTGGGGTGATCCCATGCGTAAGGATATGTGAATCCGGCCACTTAAGGGGCTCTGCGGTTTTGGGTTGATTAGTTTCGCGGATGTCCTTCCCGATGCTGTTGGGATATCCTGCTGCTTTCCGGTAAACTACACATCTCCTGGTCATATGCCGCAAGAAGAAGAAAAAAAAAAAATCCTTTCCCAGCAAGCAATTTAATCAGAACCGTAAATGATTTAACAATTTAGATTTCGAAAGACTTTGCAGCTTAACACAGGATGAAAAAAAAAACCTCTGAATATTATTTCAGTAATCTGCTGGTCTACCACATTTTGGATTACACAGTAGGTTCATTTGGATTTTTGGCAAATGACCAGATGAATGTTCGCCAGTAAAGAAGGAAGAACGGGTCAAAGTCGAATGTGAGCTTGATTCACCGAGAGAGGCGTGTTGATCAGGGACACATGGGACACGGGTCCTACCGAGCATTCAGCTCTCAATGAAACAAGACAAGGAAATACAATCTCTCACACTGTAATTCAGAATAATAGGCTGGCTTCCTCCAGGAATGGTTCATTTTGATTGCTTAATTGTTTGCAGACATGTGGGTGAACTAACTGGAATCTGGTTGGATTTTTCTCCTGGGGATTAATGAGGAGCACGTTGGGAGGAAACCCAGGAAGAGTTCAACAGTCTGGGCGGATGATGAGCTCATCAATACAGCAGAAAATGATTCACGTTGGTTGAATTTAAGAGTTTGGGCAACATGTTGGCAACAAATTGATATATTTAGTCCCATTCTTGATAATCAAAAGATCCATGAATGAAAAATGGATTGTAATATGTTTTATCAATATATGAAGAACAGCAATAGTAGTAGTATCGTAATATAAATTGCATTTTTGTCTTAAAAAAATAAATATTATTGCTCGATAACATGTTTTTTGAAAATGTATGGGAATATTCTTTGCAGTATAAAAATATTATATGAAAAATTGGTATATTTGTCAATGAATAGGGAATAAATCATTTGAAATATACCAATAATACAGGGAGGGATCCAGGATTTTTTCATACTTTCATTAACATTGCATGATAGGGGGTTTTTCGACATTTTCGTTTATTTCTCCAAAAGATATTTTCTATTTTTCTGAGCAATAAACCAACAAGCTTTTATGAGGTGAGAACAGGCTGAATCACCACCGTGTTACATCAATGAAAAACCGCAGTGACATTACAACATATTGAAACACAGTGTCAGTGATCATTACCTCAAACAAGCCTCGATTTGGACTCTGTGAGTAACTTTGCAGCTGGTTTCTGCTACAGTCACTCGTTCTCCTCTTGGATCTCCTCCTGATGCCGGAGCTAATTCAGATGGAAAAGCCCTGCAGTGACATCATGGTGCCGATTCAGCCCATCTGAACTGCACCTGTGATGAGGCCACCCTCCTCCGAGCCATAAAGAAAACACCTGGACTGCCTCTGACCTGAATAACATCACACTGTAAACGTCATCTGACCGCATCAGATCAACCAAGACTTTAAACAGCATGGTCTTCCTATGAAGGAAAAAAGTGGGACTTTAAATCACTAAGAACACAAACATTTGCACAGATAAAGTGAATTATTTACTCACTGTTTTAATTATTATGTTTGCGTTGTCACATGGTCATATATCACATGGACTTGAGTGAGTCATGTGTTTGTCCATGAGGACATCACCTGGGATCTCTCTGTTCTCTGACAGGACGTGTTCGCACACGTCAGCTATCCCCTGAGCTTTGGTTACGCCCATACAGCTCTATCTGGAAGTGTTTCCTCGCTTTGAGCGTTGTGGGAGTAAACAGCCGAATGTACAGTTTGTGGAAAAAAAAGAAAAAGTAAAGGAGAGAGGACACCAAAACACAGAGCTGGGATCTTACTTAGCCACACGATGAAAAGGAGGGAAGTCAGCCCGGAGGCTCCACATTCTGCTCGGAGACATATTCCAAAACAGTAAAAGCTGCTGCTTGACTACAGACAAGCACACGTCCAAATAAAACACACTTCCACCTAGCAACACCGGGAGATAACATTTTCCTATGCACGAGGTATTTTTGTGTATGCGTTGTGTACATACTGCCACGACTGAAATAGTAACGCCTTAGGCATCATAACCGTCGTCCGCTGTTGCATTACTGTCTCATCGCATGCCATCACAGCACTCATGATCAAATAACTCATAATGTGCTGCACGAGGGCAACTCTCTTAATGCCAGTTAAACATTCACATTCTGCGCTTACTTAAAGCTGTGATATGGGATGTGAAGAGGAATGTGAACTGTTCCCAACTATCTTTGCCACCTGAGCAGATTGTATCTCGCTATCCTCCCTGATGTTGGGCCTTTGTACAGCTCAAACCTGGAGCATTTCAACACAGAACATATTTTTGTTCAAAGCCAACAGATTATGTCACTGTTTCCTTGTTTTATTATGTCACATTGAAGAAGCGTGGAGTTGGGTGGAATACTAGGAATTACGATCTGAGGAATTTTCTTCACATCTACACCCGTTTCCCAGGAAGAAATATCTGTGGGAACACAAGATGTTTAGCAGGTGTGTGTGTGCTTGTGTGTCTGGATCAAATGTTTAACCTTCAGCTGATTTCTCCAATTTCTTTTTTAATGCTATGCTGACAAAATACTAGAATGGGAAAATACAGGCAGGTCAACAAGCAGCTTAACCGAACATGCAGGCCTCCACTCAACAAGTGTAGGGAAAAGTATTCTCCGGGTGCGTGAAGCAGCCCGGATGTTTTTTCTGTAATGCCACCGTGTCTCAACCACTCAACTGCCATTATCTGCAGTTCTGTGTTTAAAATCGAAGTTCATGGTGAAGAAATCACTTTTCCCAGGAACAGAGTGATACGTGTTCCTCAGAAATAACAATAAAAAATCCAGAGACATTCCTTCAGTGATCCTGACACAGCAGGAAAGAGACTGCCCTTTCATTCCTTGTCTGAAACCTGATTGGTTAATGCATGCCGCAGTGAATTTATCTGGTAAACACTGAAACAGCAGCCATGTTCAGGGACTTTTCCATTGGCACTTTTGGCTGCGAATCACAACCATGCCATGTTGATTTGCTTTCCTATTATCAGTTTAATTGTGCCAAGTTGAGCCAAGCCGCACCCACTATGGACCATTTCCGAAGTGGGATGGATACCCGCCCGATCCACCTCCGAGCGGGCTGCAGTAAAGTCTTTTAACGACGACCACCTTCACCCCCTCAAACACGCCTCTGCTTCGATACTCAACGGAAGCGAAGGGAGGAAGTGTGTTTACAGCTGCTTTTTGAACACTATTGAAAGCCATCAGTCAGCTGCTTTTCAACCTCATCAACAGAAGACATGCACATCATTTGTTATAGACGCAACTTGATGTAGTTGATGCTGTAATGAATATGGGAAGGCCCAACTAGTGGCTCTATTAGCCTGCAGCGGTGCTTGGCGCATGCTAAAACTGTTGGGAATGTTGCTAGTTTCCTGGTATGAGTTGAACTTTTGACAGATCGATGGCCTGATGATGGTGCAAGATAAAAGATTGAGGGATCGCAAAAGTCACTACCATTCATCTCATACGAGGGGCAGGAATCCTCAAACTAAATTTCATGAAGATCCGTCTAATAGTTCAAGTTCAAGAGCTGTTAACCAAATGACTGAATTGCTTATTTTTTTCTAGAAATTTGATTAAAATTTCCCACATTTGTCCAGAAACTTTGCTAATGGGATATTGTAAGGTTTCTGAATCTTTTAGCTGATCATTAGTGTTGTAGTTTTATTGTTTTTTTGAATAAATTGGATTTTATATGAGAATGTTTAAACTATTACAATCTACATTGTTGCAACACGGCGTGGCGTTTCTGAGAGAGGTCAGCAGGTCACCATGCTGTCACTTTGGAAAAGACTTTCAGAAGTTGCATGACTAACACAATTTTCTTTGCATTCCCAAACTTAAACCGCTTTGGGGTTTTTTTTTAACGGGCACACTCATAAACAAAAGCCAGCTCATAACTCATACGCACAAATGTTTATACTCACTCAAAGCTTACATTTAAGACTACGCAATTAACGTCCTCGGGGGCAGACTTTCCCTCCGCTTTGAAGTGGGAAACAATGTAATTTTTTGTACATTCTTAATACCATCACTTCTAGTTTGGTGACTTTAGATAAAAGGCGTTTGTGTAAACAGCGCTGTGCAGCAGGAGGCCTTTTTTTTTTTACGGTGGAATAAAACAGCTTTGGCCTTCATGTTTTTTTTACAGCTGAGGAGGCTGATCCTGAACCCCTGTGTTTCAAAGCTTCTTGAGCCCTGCACAATCCTCCAAACCCCGCAAAAACCCCCACCCCCGCTCCTGTGCAGAGCTGCTTACAATAGGCCCTCATTCACCCTATCTTCTTTTAAACACCAATAAAATCTTTTACATTTCCTCAGCAGGCAGTTAAAATCCAGCTGACTACCGTGCATTCCCCCCCGCGCTCTGCAGAATCTCTCCATGTCAACTTTTCGTTTTGTTGTTCCCTCGTTGTTGTTCCCTGCTCTCACATACCGTTATCCTCGCTTTAACTCTTGTTAACCTTGAGGAGATAACGCGAGAGAAGAAGAAGCTTATTTTACGACCAGAGCTTAAGGTGCCCTTGTTTGTTTTCCCGGGTCACCTTTTGGCGCTCGGGGATTTCTTTTTCTGACATACGAGAAGCGTTCCAGGCCTTAAATATTTCACAGCACAGCGGCCATTTGCAAAAAGCTGATCTCATCCTTCCTCTGTCCCGGTCTCGGTTCCTTTCGTCGTTCTTTTGTCATGTCCGTCTTCCCCCCATCTGTCCGCTCCTCCTCACCCTCTATCCTTCACGCTTTCCACTCTCGCTTGTCTCTTTGTTGTCCCATCTGCCTTGCTTCCTTTCTCCAGTCGGAAAAGAAGGAGAGAAGCATCCTTGCCTCCATCCCTGTTCCTCCCTGCATACCTATTCCTGTATTTTCCTTGGCTGTACAGATACATGAAGTAATATTCCCCTATCATCTCTTCCTACCTCCTTCTTTCATTCCCTGCATTCTTCCCTCCTCTGCCTCCCTTCCTTTCCTTCTCTACATTCATGTGTCCAGTTTCCATCGCTCCCCCCTCGTTCTTACATCCCTCCCGTCCACTCCTTCCACATTTCCTATGTTTTCTTTGGTTTTGGCCTTCATGCCCTCATGACCGACATCATGAGAAAACCCTCATGACAGTGCACTCTGCCAGCGCTACCATGCGGACAGTTACAGCCCAGGAGCAATTAACTGGTGTTTGCACAGAGCGCCTCAGAAAGGCATTGTCCCCTCACTTAGTTAACTCTGAAACATTCATAGTCCATTTCTCAAGCAGGAGTTTCTCCACAAACCCAAGAAAATGTTTTCAGGATCTCAGGAACCGTTGCAGAGAGACCAGGGTCTTAATTTAGTTGTTCATTGTTCTTGGCACCCGAAAAGTTCAAATACTGACGCTTTGTGTTTGTGGCGACAGAACTAGAATTTTAAGCCAAAACATGAGGTTTTCCTGACCCGTAACAAGTGTTTTTTGTGCCTAAACCTATCCAGATATAAGTTAGGATTCAACATCTGGGAACCATGAATGTCTCCACCAAGTTTGGTACCAATTAATCCAGAAACTGTTGAGATATTTAATCAAATAAGTGGAAACGATGACCTGCTGATGGCACGAGAAGAAAAGCCAGTGTCAACATTTGTAAGCGTGAGACCACTGGATAACATTTTCCAGCTGTTTGTGGCAACAAAACCAGGTATTATTCGCCTAAACCTAACTGAAGCATGAGCACAGTGTTGCCCCGACACGTCACAAAGACACGTGAAGTTGCTACACATACGTCACAAACATTTATTCTGCCGATTGGATTGCGGTTTCTGTGCAACTGTGAGCCAAAGTTTTTTTTTTTTCATGGTTGTAGGAAAGTAGAATGTGAATTTTAAGCCCTTCAGAAAAGGAAAACCAGGCAGAGAAGACGCAGAGGAGATCAAGTTCAAAATGTCACCTCCATACTGATTTTAAGTTAAATCTCATCAGTTAATGTTCCAGGCAGTCGTCCCTGGTTAAAGAATCATTGCCATCATGATAACACAGAAAAGGGTTGACAACTTATTGTATTTTCAATCCAGTTATTATTATTAATCGTACAATTAGTTGGAGTATTAAGAGTAGAAGTGCAGACAATAGTTTTCTTGATGTTCCAGCTTAAATTTGATACAGCGCTGCTCTGAGGTGTGGGTGTTAACCACGGCGCACTGAGAGGCATGTCTAACATGAATGCAGCCTACCATTAGCTTAGCAGTGAAGATAATACAACTTCCTCTTTCCACATGTTAGAACCTGACAGCCAATTGGAGCCATAAAAGTCCAGAAGGTTCCCATAGCCAGCAGTTCACACCAGGCAGACTGTTGTTAATGTTAATGAGGTGTGATGGCAGGCTGCTTGGTTGTCAAGGTCAAGGCTAGCACAGCTTACAACACAGAGGTCTGGAGACAAGTGGCTGAGCACCTCAGTGCTGCTGTGATAAAAACAGGAAAGAAGAGGGTTTTGTCCTTGTTTTTCGTCCTGGATCAGGACTGTGGGTGAAGGTTTTCTCAAATCTGTGCGCTCCCTGTTTTAACAACAGGTCAGAGCAGCTTTGAAAATGAAAATGAAAGTAAAATGACTTCAGATCTCAAATAGACCCCAAGAAAGTTTACCTCTGTTTTCAAATCATGTCTGGGACGTTTATTCCGTCAGAGCAAAAGCTAACTCGACTTCATCAGCTCCATTTTGCACTTGACATCTGTTCATTGCACATCATATATGAGCCATATATGATGAAGTCATGTCGGTCAGGAAACAATGAAGGGGTAATCACCAGGAACATATTAAATTGTGTGCTTTGTAATTGTCTGCAATAAAAGATGAAACATGCTTCATGTATGTTTCTCATTGTGGCTCTCACTGTGGCAGTGATGTATGTGTTTTTCATGTATGTGTAGCTTTCATGTGGTACGTTTCCGTGTCGCATGTTTAAATTAGTGCGTGCATTATGTAGCACACTGCTGTGTTGTTCAGTATATATGCATGGTAACATATAATCCACATAATCCAATAATAACATGATGCTCTGAGTGACCTTTACTAACATAAATAGTCTTTTTTCAGTGCTTTACATGCTTTTAAACTATTTCAATAACTTCTTCAAACGCTATCCTGTTGTCTTTTTTTAGAAGGACTTTGTAAAATGTGTCAAAGCAGATGAAAAACAGCCTTATGGCCAACTCCAGCACATTTAAAGCAATGTTTATAAATGAATAAATAAATACATTTAACATACACGGGAGAAAACACAACATAGAAAGTACTAAACAGTAGCAGTGAACTTACTTGAGTAAAAGTAAAGGAGTAAAGAAGTTAAAATATTACTTCTGAAGTCTGAAAGTATCTTACATTAAATATACTTAAGTATCAAAAGTAAATTTCTGGCAATAAACATATATAATAAAAATATACAAACCCTAACTCCACATGCATGACTGTATACGATGGGTCGCCCTGTTAGCTAATATTAATCTTTTTTTATGATAATAGGAATCAGTGTTTAGTTTTTTTTAAGATGATTTTAATTAATTCAATTCAAAATGTGGTACTTTGGCTCTCATTCAGCATGCAGTCCACAAAGTAACTAGTAACTAAAACTCTCAAATAAATGTAGTGAGGTAAAAAGTACAATATTTGCCTCCGGTATGAAGTAGAAGAAATTGGAATTACTTTACTGAGAAAAGTACAAGTACAATACCACAACATTGTGCTTTAAGTACAGGTACTTGAGTAAATGTACTTAGTTACATTCCAACACTGGTAATCAACTTATTATCTTCCCTCAGATCACTAGAATGAAACTCAGAGACTTTTCCTTTAGAAGGCTGTGTGTCAATCAGGGCTACATAGAGAATAAAAGATATAATAAACATTTTCATTATTGATTCATCTGCCAATTATTCTCACATTTGATCGATTAGTCTATTAGAAACATAGTGAAAAACATGCCATTGTTTTTTTGCTTGAACAATCTGAAAAATAATGACCGACTTATTGATTATTCGTCTGTGAGGAGTGTGAGGGTATTTTTGTTATTTCAATTCAGTAAACAATGATTTAGGGTATTTGACTGATGACTCACAGTCACAGTATGTATGTGTGTGAGAGAGAGAGACAGAGAGGGATGGGCTATGAACCATATAGGGGAGGCATTTCAACTGCTGTTTACACAAATTCACATACGCTACCTCACCATGCGAGGCACTCACACGCACACTTTCAGAGACACACCCATACGCACCATCTATATATACACTGAGCAGCAAAACAGTCCCGGTTCTGTCTGTGAGTTCAAAACAAAGAAAAAAACCTGAGGGAGCCAGCAGCGAGGCAGAGTCTTATCTTTAGTCCTGATGAACCCAGAGCAGATCCTGACAAGGCCAGGTCACATATTTAACCTTTGACCCCTCTGCACCACCACTGAGAGGCCTGCCAGGAGAAGAAGCCACAGTATTGAGTCCAGAGGGGAGGAGAGAGAGAGGGAGAGAGTGTGTGTGTGTGTGTGTGTGTGTGTGTGTGTGTGTGTGTGTGTGTGTGTGTGTGTGTGTGTGTGTGTGTGCGTGTGTGTTTATGTCAGACTCGGTTCAATGTAAACAGCTCGGATGCTGTCTGTCACCACAGCCCAGTAACACGGTTGTCCTGTGTTCACTGACTCATTTACAGCTGTTATGAAACTGCCTTTTAGGAGCCGGGTTATGGAAGCATACCGTGTTCTGAAGCTGCACGCGGCCGTTTTATAGTGCTCTGAGGAGGGTGAGGTAGTTTGCTGCATTACCTCTGTTTGTACAGAAGAACAAACTGTGCTGAGGTTTGCCAGAGGTCAGAGAATCTGCAGGCTGATGGGACATGCTCTCACGTCTGCCTTGCACGTATATATCCATGAGCAAGGCACTTCAAGTGATCACTGGTTCTTCAACTGCCAATCTGCTCGCTAGATTAAATGTTGGTAATTTACATTTCTGCAAACTATGGACCTGGTGAAACTTTATTGCTCCATTTGTTCCAATTTGATCATTTTTTAGGTTTAATTTCCGGTTGGTCTGGGCACAAAAGCCACTGGAGTAGGGTCCAGAAAAGATCATGTTCTGGCTTAAAATAGCTCGTTCTGGAGCCACTAACACAGCTGGAAAATATCCTGGCATCTCATTACAAATATCCAGCAGTTTCACAGCTCAACCATATCGTTGAGGTTTGCAGAAGTACTGTAAAAAGCACAAGAAGCCAAAATATTCTTCAGTGGATTCAAGAAGTCTTTGTCATTGTGCAAAACAATAAAAACAGCAAAGCGACACTTCCAATAATAAAACTCTTTACAATCACTTTTGTCTATCTGGTAAAGATTTGTAGTCCACCATCCCAAGAGGAGGTGAACCCTGAGAGCTAGTTCAGTGGTTTATTCCACGATATTAATGGTGTAAAGATTCTGAAACTGACACCGAAGCCACAACAAACACAGATGTATTTGGCCTGATGTCACCGTCTCATCTTTGGGAACCACGACACCCGATCTCCAACCG
Source organism: Pagrus pagrus (assembly GCF_965226575.1). Classification (NCBI taxonomy): domain Eukaryota; kingdom Metazoa; phylum Chordata; class Actinopteri; order Spariformes; family Sparidae; genus Pagrus; species Pagrus pagrus. Next base: position 3,264,788 of record NC_140193.1, read on the forward strand.
ACTGACTGCCACCACTGCGTCACACCTGTATTTCTTTTACTTTAAATTTTAACCTGTCACATATTGACGTGTCAGAAAAACTCTGACTCTGAAAGTCAAATTTTGCCAGACTACCGGACTGTGTCCTGCTGTAAACAGTTTCTCCCCAATCCATCAACTGACTGCAGTCTATGTGTGGTGCATTCAGGGCCTGCTTGTAAATCACAAACGTTGTGTCATTGAATTCACATCAAACTTTTCAAATAATTTTTGTTGCACTTAGTTATGATGTAAACTGATCTTCAGAGAAGTATCTTCTATTCATTCATTAATTGAATTATTTGCTTGTTTGTTTATTTGTTTTTATTTGCTTCGTTAATATGGTCCTCAGCGAACTTCATTATTAGTTAATGTTAAGTTAATATCCCTTCATAATGCTCTTTGATGTTCTTGTGGGTGCATTAAGTCGCTTGCGTCTTCATAGTAAGCTGTGTGAAGTCCTTAAGTGACTGCTGAGTTTAAAAGGAAGAAGGTTTGACGAGGACAAACAATTTGTAGTATAAATATAGCTCAGTGTCTACTGAATTGATTCTGACGCCTTTTTTTTTTTTTTTAAACTAAACAATGCTGCTCTGTGAAGCCTTCAGTCCTCTGCTCAGTCTTTTGCTGCCTCGCCAGCTCATCTGAAAGCTGTGGTGTCACTTGCTGCTGCTGCTGCCTCCACTGCTGCCGTGCACGAAGCATTTGAAGCCCCACCTCCACCCCGGCCTCCACCTGCAGGCTCTGAGTCATCCCCTCGAGCACAGTTATCATCATCGCTCCCCTCGCTGCTGTGCTGAGATCAGTTTTCTTTTCTTTGTGGAGGGTTCAGAACCTAAACACCAAATATCATCACTGTACGTGTTTTATACGCACATAATTATTATCCATTCCACGTGAGTTTTGGGGGATTGAACTGATATAACCCTGATGACATCAGAAGGGATTATTTTCCCACACTTGACAAATCTCTTTCAGAGCCACAGCAAACATTATACAACTGTTTTCATAGGCTAAACACTAGTCCCCACGAAGTGTAATCTGACCTTTAAGTGTCAAAATCTGTGGCGTGCCCCTCAAGAAATGCCTTGTGCTTGACTGTTTACTGCCTTTTGTTCTTTGTCTTTTAGTTTTGCTCTCAATCCCTGAAATAGAATTACAACTCAATTATGGTGGTCTTAAATGAACCAAAGGTTTTATGGTGACTACTTTGTTGCTGCAAACAAGGTCTGCTTTTTACATTACGACCCTGAACCCCTGGACTATGTTTGCATGCACATAATAATCCAATTATAGATAATAACAAGAGAAGGCTCTACTCCAATTAGGATGTTTCCATGGGTCTCATATGGGGCGGGCCATTAATATTCCAGTGTAGAGCCCATTACATTACGGTGATGTCAGAGGTGCTGCCATGGTGTTGTGGCAAACTTTGCAAGAGTATTAACTTCAACATAGCAGGGCATGTACAAATATATTTTTATATTTCATTATACGACACAGGGTTGCATACTGAAATGAAAGCTTGCAAACTCCTTCGTGCTACACAAATAACAGAACATATACAGTTATTCATATACAAAATATACATGAACACATAGGGCAGCTTTGGTCAGGGTGTATGTAAATAACAGCAACAATACGGTGATGATAACGTGGTCGGCATCTTCATATCAAAAGTTGAAGTATGAGAAACACTGTCCATCAACTTTGACTGAGTGTGAGCACCACGCATCGATGTTATAAACACAGAGTCCTCCTCTCCTCGTCCAGCTGTAGTCCTGCTCAGAACACGGTCCACTCGTCGAGTCCAACAGCTTGATGCAAGATGTTGTGTTGGAGACAGGTCTCTGTGGACACGACAGTCTCTGATTTCATATTGTTTTGCCAGCCTGAGTCACATATTGTCCATTTCCTTTTCCCGTGACCAAACCAAGCTGGATTAGCACGGCTGTCATTCTGCCTCTCCCTGGGGCGGTCCAGCCAGTCAGGTTGAACGGTTGAAGATGGCGCGGGCTGTGACGGTCTCAAAGTCTGATGACAGTATTTCTGCTATAGGCAGAACGCGTTTCAGCAATAAAGCCGAAAAAATAACGGTTAAAAAATGTAGCATAATTTGGAGGAGCTACCGGCCGCTGCATCTTCATGACCTGCCATCGCCACAGATGTGTCGTGGTTTTGACTCCCATACATCATTTTCCCCCAAATTCGATAATTGTAAACATGGCATGGCAATGCCAGCAGCATGAGTGACCAAAAATACAACGTAGTTTAGCTTAATGTTTCATGTGAAGTCAGTCAGTTTAGCCTTGTGCACACCAAAACAGTAGGCTTCATATTTTGGTTATTAATTGAAAGACACAGGCGTCGCTCCTTATTAAGACCCACTTGTAACATTTTCTCTTCAAGCTTGATCTTCTCTTCACCATCAGTGACACAGCAGTCATCTCCATACATCTGGAACTGTATTTCTGAAAAACACAACGAAACATTCCTGTTAACAAATGCATCCACTGTAACATCTTATTTTCATAAACAATGTGATCTCTGTAGGATCAGAATGGACTTTAATGTCTATTCACGTGGGAGATCTCTCACTGGATCTCTCTCTCACACACACACACACACACACACACACACACACACACACACACACACACACACACACAACACAGTGGAAGGCTTGTACCCAGTGGTGTAAGGTAACTGAGTGCATTTCCTCAAGTACAAATTTGACATATTTATGTACATACATATGTACTTGAAAATTTCCATTTCATGCAACTTTGTACTTCTCCTCCACTACATCTCAGAGGCATACATTATAATGTGTACTCTGCTGCATTTATCCTGCAGCTTTAGTTACTAGTTACTTTACAAAAATAATTTAGATTTTCCTCTCCAGTGGAAACCATTCATCTCCAGACAACGATTTTGTACATTAATTTTTCTGATAAACTGAAGAACTGTTCAGCTAATTAAATTATTTGAAAATCCTCTTGGATTAGCTGGAAAACAGCCGCAGACAGCTGAAAACAGGCTGTTTTTCTGAGTTTTTAGAGAGACGTGGTCCTCACAGGACAGCCACACAAACATAGATATAGTATATGATGTATTGCTGTACATTAAAATAGCCAACAGTATATAAAGCAGTTCAAATAAACTCAACCTTAAAGATCTACAGCAGTAAAATGGCAGATATATATTAATGCAGCAGTAATATTAATCAAAAAACATCAGAAATAATAGAAAAAAAACTGTCAGGGTAGATTTTACTGCATAGTGAGTAGTTTTACTCTAAATACTTATATAGTATAATTTGCTGATAATACTTACATAACTTTACTTATTGAATGTTTTGAATGCACAACTTTTGTAATGGAGTATTTTCACACATAGTTATTAGGTATTAATACTTTTACTTGAATAACTGATCTGATTATGAAACAATATTCAACATAGTTTACCATTTTGACAGTTTTAACACTCACTAGTCGTTTTTTCATCATGGACCGTGAACGCACCACCCTCGCTATCACCTCCAGCCGCAGCATCCTCCTGCAGCAGCGGGCAGCTCCTCGCTATTAGCACCGCTAGTGCTAACACAAGCAGCGCCTGCTTCTTACTGCTGTTTAGTAATGTTGTCATCAGTGATATCCGCCATGACTAATGTAGTCAGCTTTGGTAGTTTTGCCACAAACTTTCTGTTTTCCTCCGTTTTCCTGCCCCGCTGCGGTGACTTTCGTTTGAACACCGCGCCATTAAGTTTGTTTTGCTACTGTCTTCCGGAATCACGTCTGCACATGCGCAGTAGGACGGAATAGTCCAATGTAGTCGGGACTGAAGGAGGGGGTCCGAGACACTTGAAATGGATTAAACATTGTGACGCCATTTTAGTGCGTGAATTTTTTAGAAAAACATAATTAATTAGCGAAAATTGAAGATAACTTTCTCAAACTTTCTTCACAAATAGAAGGGTGCTGCTCAGCAAAGCCTACAATCTGGCCCGGTGGCCACTCGTGGTATTGCAGTGAAATATTCCCCTGCGGCCCAAAAGCATTTTTCCCCATTAACCGCCATTATAAAAAAGAAGTCTGTAAAACTGTCGACAGGACGCCGACAACTGCAAACAGAGTCGATTACGACTCTTTCTATTATTAAAATCCCATCTGTGCATCTGGTATCTAATACTAATTTGACTTTATGAGAGTAAATGTGTTTTTTTTTTTTTATCTATCGATGTGGACACACAATCACTTGTATGACCTGCATGCTAGCGTAGCAACATAACAGCTTCTCCTGTGTTGTTGAATGGCAGTCGGCAAACTGTTTTTTATTACTGCCACCTTCTGGACACGTGTGCATACTTGCCAACACTAGCATTTCCCTGGTTCTCCGTGCACACAGTCTGGACGGCTATCTGAGCTAACCTACTGACGGCAGCTGCAGTTAGCAGAAGTTAGCAGCTACTCTGGTGATTTGCTGCCCCCTATCTGTTTTGAGGTGGCCAATTCCTACTTATTGCACCTTTAAATGTCACCAGAATGCAGGAAACAGAGAACCTCCAGAACCCCTCTTTGATTTCGAAATCCTCCCTTTTTAGAGGTCTCAAGGGTGGCGAGTATGCGTGTGTGTGTGTGTGTTGTGCTAAGTTTCAAAACATTACGTCACACAAACAGGTCATGGAATGTAACTCCCACACTGCAGCAGAACCCTGTGGCTAATCGATGCAACGCCTGGTTCTGGCCTGAATGAAGCCTTAAAATGGCCACTGAGGTGCAGGAAGTGTGTTCGCTGCAAATAACTAAACAACAAAAGAGACGGAATAAAAAGCGTCCGGTACATGTCCTGCATGAAGATGTACGTGTCACTGTATTTACTTGGTCTCCATCTTACTCCAGTACCTGCCTTCAAAGCATTATTGCTTCCCCCCAGATTTTTTTCTCCCCATGACTTTACGTCCAGTGAAAACTTCACGCAGATGTTTTCTAGACCACACTATATGGGATTTCGATGAAGTGAAAATGAATGCAGAGGAAATGTGGACGGTATAGAAGGCCGGTGTCCATGTGTCACTCATCTGAACGTGGATTACGTGGTGTGAAAAAATGATTCCCGCACCTCTCTTCATCATCGCGAAATCTCACCGTGGTCACGGTGCCAAAGAATGTTCTCTCGTTTACATGATCCATCATCTCTAAGTGATGAAACGTGTAAACCGAAACACATTCTTTGGCAGCATGGACAGTTTCAGAGGTAATATTATGAGAGGAGATATATTCTGTTACTTTTATCTCGAGATGTATTTGTTTCATGAGATGGAACAAAGTGCTGCAGAGGTTTACGGTCGATTACTGTAACTGTGTAACTGCCCTTTATAGCCCTGAATACCAGAAACAGTGTTTGCATGCCACATTTTTGTCAGCAGTAACTCAGGTTTTATGATGTGCTGCTTGACAAATAAAATCCCTCCGGTATGCTTCTTGTTTTAAGCCTTTCATTTTCAGGATTGTGTAATTTCTATATAAAGTGTTTAAATATTTAACACTGTTATGAATCGTGCGACCTGCAGCACACAAAGTTGATTTGCTCCCCAGTAAAAGTGATTAATGGAAATCATAAACTTGCTTTTATGATGTTGCTTTGTTTTTCTTTCAGTTTTTACAGTAGCTTTATGCAACATCATCAAGGTGTATATTGCCTGCTGCAGGCAAGAAACTGAAACACTTACAAAGACCCATTACATACCTCTTTTTGCTGTGTTTCTTGCCTCTTGAATCAAACATGTCATCACCTGACATGACATCTTTTTCTTCCTAACTACTTTATTTAGAGGTTAAACTGCAAATGCGCGGAGCTGAAACAGCAGGTCGAAGATAAAACAGGAAGTCAAGCCATAAACTGTGATGGACGTTTAAAATGAGCAGTTTGTGTGATATTAATTTCAGCCTAAATAACTGACTCATCTGTGGCTTTAAAGGGACAGTTCACTCCAAAATCAAACAATTTCCTCCTTACCTGTGGTGCTATTCATCTGTTTAGATTGCTAGAGATGTCTACTTTCTCTCCAATATAACTACTAGATGGCACTCTGCTTGTGGAGCTCAAAGTGCCAAATCATGATCCAGTTACTCAAGATAATCCGCAGATCTTCTTGTGAGCAGTTTCATGCCAGAACTCTTTTCTTTCTGTGTCACCATGCTGAGGTTAGGGTGCAATTACTCATGGACTAGAGGCGAGCTAACTAAACTAGCTAGTGTGACAGCTCAGCCAAGGAGGACGCCATTAATGTTTCCAACGCTGTCACGTGTAGTTACAAAATACTGAAAAGAAGGCAGTACATCCTCAATACTTGGCAACTCTCACAATAGCAATTTAGATAAATAACACTACAGGTAAGAGGAAAAATATGTTGTTGTTTTGGTTTTATTTTTACCACCCCTTTCAAACCTGTCTCATCAAGTTGCTGGCTTCACAAACTCACCTGACTGTTGACAAAACTTTGCGGTTTGCTGATGTACTCAACACACTTATGTCAGCTGGATAACCAACAGAAAAACAACCATGGATTCATCAAAGTGCACGTTGTTTCATTCTTTGCCTTTTTGCTCAAGTGATGTCAATACCAAACATGTCCTGGACATCTCAAATGATTTGAATGATCTTTTTTTTTTTTTTTCAGCTACGTTGGAAGAGCAAACGAGCAAATTTGCCAAATGCCTTGCAGTACTGTTGGTGGAAAAGGTCACATCACATGTGATGCATTTCTCTTTTTAAGAGCTATTAAAAATAAAAGAAACAGTGTTACTGGTTGCAGATGTGGACTTCATTTTGTCACATGACATACGTAAAAAAGCAACAAATATTCAAGCAATTAACTGCACAGAAAGGTTCATCTCATTCAATGCATTTAAAAGATGATCAAACCAACCACATGCTCTACAGATCTATAGCAGGCGTCCATGCAGACAGTCCGGCCGGGCCGAGCTTAATGTCAACACAGTTCTTCCCCGCTGCACATTCCAGCTTAAAGTCCAGGCAACGGTCAAAGGAACCAGGCAATTACAGTGCAGCCGCCTGCGTCACGTTTCTGTTTACTTCCTAAATGTTCAGAAGTCTTTTGAAGTCACTTCCTCGTGTCAGGGTGCTCCTCTTTCTCTCTGAGGGCAAGAAACTCGCCGCGAGCAGCGTGCACAGTTCCAGCTGCGTGCCGTAAGAACGGACTCCGACAAAACTGGGTTACGGTCTCCATTTTGTCACCTAAGCAGAAGGAGTGCGCGTGTCACACAGAACCTAGAGCTTGTTTTTTAGATTTTTTTAAAAGAGATCTGAACCCACAAATAAAACTAAAAATAATGATACTAATAACGAGAATATCTGCTCGTTATTGGCCCTATAAGTTGCTCGCTCTCTGTAATGCACACAGAAACAGAGTTGACTACAAGGATACTCAGTAGAGCGCATACCTCTGCCAAGGCCAGGTCCCCTTTATCCGCATCAAACTGTACTCACTCGCAGACACCATCAAGATGAGAGATTAACGAAAAATGTCTTGCAAAGTTAAAGAAAATTAGAAAAATGTTCCTTAATCTGGATCCACACTGGAAAAACCTGTCCTCCGTCCACGTTTAGTGGAAAATCCATTTTGTAGTTTTTGTGAAGTCCTGCTGACAAACCAACCAACCAAAACTCAGACACATGTGAAGACATAACCTCCTTGGCAAGGGGAACATTAGATCACAAATAGAGCCGTTATTTGAGGATGAGTATGCATAATTAATGCCGTGCTGTCTAAACAGGAAACTTTGAATTACGTTGTGTCATTGAGGTTATTGAATGAGTAAAGTTCCTTCATTTACTGGGTGAGTGTGTTATCCTCCATCTCCTCTTCGCAGCCTTGTCTTCCAGTTTCTCTCTGGTGAAAACAAGCCATTCCTCAGTAAAGCAGGATATGTAATCTCTTCAGCATATTGTGGGTGTGCCCTGGGCTTCCTCCCAGGTGGGCATCCCCTCCTCAGGGAGGCTGCCAGGAGTCCTCCTGATTAGATGTTCCAACACCTCTCAATGCAAAAAGAGCATCGACTTCAAACTCCTTCCTGATGTCTGAGCTCCTCATCTGTGAACAAATCTCACCTCAGATGCTTGTATCTATCTTCTTACTACCCACAGCTCAAGAATAAATAAGGGTATTAAGCACAATGCCTGCGTCACTGCTGACACTGCACCAGTCCCACTGTCAATCTCTAGTTTCATCTTAAACCCACATCGCTCATTACATGAGGCCTCAAGCTTCTGTGAGGTTCAGGTGTCCACCGCTGTGAAAGGTTTACTGATACCCTTACAACAACACCCCATCCAAAATAGATAACTTTAACTTATATACTGTAAGTATAATGGCCTTCAGCAGTGAAGTGTAATCCAACAGAGCTACGTCATCGTCAAAAAGCAACCACAACCTTTTTTCTCCAACTCATCCAGGTCCTCGTGTTGGGAGCAGCAGCATAAGTACGACAATCAGACGTCCCTCTCTCCAACCACGTCCACCAGCTCTTCCCAGCAGATCCTGAAGCATCCCCAGGCATCCCCCACCAGTGGGAGTCTGTAGGACGTGCCCAGAGTACCTCTAAAGGTATTTCCTAAACAGATGCCTGGACCACCTCAACTGTCTCCTTTTGACATGTACAATAAAAAATTCTACTTCAAAACACGTGACATCACAAAAATGCCTCGATAAGTGCACTTGAAATTAAAACAGCAACAGTCGTAAAGAAGATTTCCTCCAGTAAGTTAAAAAGAAGAAGCGCCTTTCAAGTGGATCTGTTACTGACGCAAACACAAAGAAGCCTTTCTCTGTTTACAGATCTGTGCTGCAGGAAATGTTCTCTGCCGTCATAATTCCCCGTCTTCTTTCTGTGCAGAGTGACTGAAGCTGCTTGGCTTTCTTGAGTTTAGGGGCCTATAGGAAGCTCCGGCCCCCGGCCAAGTCAAGCAAGCTGCTCTCAGCGAGTGAAACCAGAGAAATGGCAAAGCTGACGGGAGCAGTGAGTCAAAGACAGCCATTACACTGGATACGAGGATAACAGCTCCTCTGTTGTTGCCTTAATATTGTTATTGATCCATATTTGTGATTGATCATGTTAGCATGCTGTAAACTGTTGATACAATCTCTGACTTTAATAGTCCTGTTGAGAAAGCACGGCAGGAAAATCAGATCAGGACGTCAGACGGTGTATTTATAAAGATTCTTATCTCTCTGGTTTGTATCTGCTGACAGACAAACATCCTCTCTGTCACTGTGTTTGTTTAACAGTAATTTGATCCTACAAGCACCAAGCAATACTCTGATTACTGCTGTCAAATGAACACCTTCCCAGTGGTGAGTAATCAGAGTATGATGAGTGTGCATCGATTAAAAGAGCTGTCAACGTACCAGTGTATTGCAGGTGTATGAATGTAGCGTGATGTGGTAGTAACACTTTATTTATGTTAGTAAAACTCAATCACAAACTAATCTTATAACACTTATTGACATCTGAACGACAAGTCCAAATATCAAACTCGATCGCCCTGCGAATGCTAAACCACACATATTGCGTTGCGCGGCAACGTTACCTCGGACAAAATTACTGATTTCTCTGGTTTGAACATTGTTGGAAACATCTGAGATTATATAAAAACACGACTCGACAAAATATGTCACAAAATTTGAATGCAGAAATATTACATGGCCCTATTATACTTTTAAAAGAATAAAGAAAATGTAGCATGAATGTTTATAAAAACACACACACAAAAAAGATTGTTACAGATCGACCCTTCAAGTTCATTATAAATTAGTTTCCAAGTTTCGTGGAAATCTATTCAGTAGCTTTTGTTAAATACTGCTGACAAACCAACAAACAAACACAAACAGGTGAAAACATAACCCCCTTGATCAATCAATCAATCAATCAATCAATCAAACTTTATTTAAAGTGCTTTACAAACATGGGATTAAAACAGGTTTATAGACTACTGCATGCCAATTGCAATAAAACGAATAGTTAAAATAATAAAAGATGAAAACAAGCATAAAACAAAATAATGATAGAAGTAAAATAAAATATTGCAGTAAAATTTGATTTAAAAAGTTTATGAAATATAAGAGTATATAAAAATGTAAATAAAAATATGTATAAAATGTAGTAAAAAAGAATGAAGGGCTATGATAATAGCAGAGTAAATTAAAATAAGTACAAAGATTAAAACCGTAAAGATTAGAAGAGTTAATGACGTTTTTTAGCGGCTACATACTCCATCCACAGTACCAGAGAGCTGAGAGGATTCATGCTGTCACCTTGTTTTCATAAAGAGGTTCAGCCACCGATGTTGTCTGAGCCCATGATCACGTTTTCTTCTGCGTTACGTTCAGTACAAACGTGCTTTGTTCCTGTTCCTGGAATGAACATCGTCTTAATGTAAATATAACTGGGAGGTAATCACATGGCTTTAAACTCATTGAAGCGATTTTTGCTGGAAATACTTCCACTCATGTACAAAATCCTAATTCTCTGCTGCTCTGCGTCTTTCTGGATAATAACTGAACTATTAACTGTGAAGTTTGGGGTCACTGCGAATTATATAAAGACTTTAATCTATTAACATAATCTGGATTTTCACTGTAATCGAGTTGTTTGTGAATGTTCTGCGTGAATATTGCTTTCAAGTCTTATTTGAATGATGTTTGACTGGAATAACCCCGGCGCTCGCTGCCTGTCCCCTGCTGCCCTCCCAACACAACATCACACACTAATCAATATGAATATTAAGACGCCGTAATCTCTGGGTGTGTGTGCATGTGTGTGCGTGTGTGTGTGTGTGTGTGTGTGTGTGTGTGTGCTTTCTCTGGGTGCAGGGGGAAAAAAAATCCAACTGTCAGTGCCCTGCGCCTCACACAGTCTGTGCGAGTCATTTAGCACACATTTAGCACATTAAACAATTAGGCTCTGAAAGGGGAACACACCCCCCGCTTCCTCCCCCTTCGTGTCCACCCATGTTCAACAATGGGACTACACACATGTCACATATGTGCATACGGGGCTGAACATAACCATGCACGAGTAAAAAATGAATAGATTAACCGTGCTTTACGTGCCAAAAGACACCCGTACAGCACGCACAAGTTGCGTCGGAGTGTGTGCGTGAAATGCGAAATGTGTAGAGAGGGTGAAGTGGGAGCAAGCGGCGACGATGGGGGTGAGGCGGGGTGATGACGGGTGGGGGTTTAGCAGCAGAGAGGGTTTTAGCAGCAGCTGCCCAGAGAGTGACGACTGTACGAGAGGGAGAAATAAAGAGCGAGGGAAGGAGGAATGGAGGGAGGGAGGATGGAGTCTTAGCTGTCAATCGAGAAGAAGAAGAGGAGGAGGAGGAGGAGGAGGAGGAGGAGGAGGCAGTGTTACTCTCCAAAAAATGCAAAAAATGTCATTTAGCTTCATGCATTTTAACTCTTTTATGGAGAGGGAGAAAAGAAACCACAGCGTATCTGTCCGTTGTGAAGTCCTAGCGTGATGTGCCCACGTTGTGCTCTCTTCCTGTGATATCTAGATGTTGTACGACAAAAATTACTAATTAATATGCCTCGTTTTTGTGCAGCGTGGATGGCTTCCGAGCTCCCAGTCCCACCAGCTGCCAGCAGTGTCACAGGGTTAGTGGGGCCTTGGGCCACACAGATAATCAGCTTTATTAGTGCTGCCGCTAAAACCAATTTAAGAGCAGACTAGAGGGATCAGACGGGCCAGCTGTCCACACCAGCGCCTCGGCAGGCACCCCGGCCCCAGCCCACACAAAACACCAAAACAACAACGAGCCAACTGTGTGCGCTGCCAATTCAACTGTGTGAGCAGGCTTATTACCATATCTCAAACACTGGCTCAGAGGATGTAAATAAAACACTGCAATTACAAAATCTGCTCTCATTGATACAATTGAGGTAAAGATTATGAAAATATTCAAAATGTTTACAGGTTTATGCTAATTTAAAGCAGGATTTGTTGGTGGATCTTTTCATATTAATGAGACGTTTGTTAGCTCCCGTTTGGTATTTTTTCCAGATCACCTCCAGTTCTTTCCACAGGCCGACCAACTCATCCGCGCAGTCAAAACATCCTCGCCTCATTAACAAGTCCCTGACCCTGACAGTGACCCACCAGCAGCCTCATGACCTCATGGTGTTTCCTCTCCACGTACAGTTCATCTCCCAACCCTCCCTCCACTGATGCTAATTACAGAGCGGTGAAAGGAGGCTAACTCCATATTAGACGGAGCTAGCGTGCTGCTGCACTCAGCCCCGGGCACAACTTCAGCCTTACGTCACGTTTGTGTCTGGGTTGAGAACGAGACAGTGGGAAGGACCTGCAAGATAATCTGGTCTGGTCACAGTCTCAGAGCCCATCGTCTGCAGAGGGGCCAGGCCTCGTCCTCTCAGACAGAGGTTTCGAGGCCAGATTAGACACGAAAAGGGCAAGTGAAAAATAGGACATGGTAATAGATTGGGCCTCCAATATCAGGGCACCAGGGCAGTGGACGTACTGTTTGAGGACCCAAACAGAAAACAAACGACTCCATTACTTATTAGTGGACCTTAAGGGGGGAAACTTTATTTTTGCAAAGCGCGTCACGTGTGGATGTCAAATGGTTGCCCCATTTCGAGAATTATGCAACCTCTCCTGTGCACTTAAGGATCGTTTGGCGAAAGGTATCGGCGCATGACTAGCTAACATTCTGCTGCTGAGCCAAAACAGTTACATTTGAGGAAAGTAGAAATATGTTTCTCATGAAACGTAACACCAACCAGACAGGAAATGTGCTGTACTATCTGGAAAAAGCTCACTGTCAACATATTTCATTTTCCCTCTCTAATATCGACTCCTAACCCATAATTAAAGGATAGATTTGTCGCTATCATCATCATTCCTTTCTGTTGACAAAATATCCAGATTGGCTGACACAAACCAATGTCCTGCACAGCCTTTTATCTTTTACTGGCAACAAAATTTGGAAACCATTTAGGAAATGGGCTTCACCTTTTCCTTGTATCCCCATCATTAAAGAAACAGTAAAACCACGAATGAAAATCCAGCCATTATCTACTCCGCAATGTCGATGGAAAGTCAGGTGAAGTAGCTGGGGGTGGGGTTTTCAAACAGCTCGTCCGGCATAATCCAAGTCACCGAAAGCCCTGAAATCCCAAAACGATTTGGAAAGACGTTGTTTACACGTTTTTTAAGGCCGAATCTTCACTGCAGCTGCTAAGCTAAAAGCGCTAGCGTTCACCTCATCTGAAGTGGGTGAGCAAGGTCGACTGCGCGTCAAGGTTGTAATCGACTTTTATAGGTTACAGATTGGATTACGCCAGACGACCTGTATCGAGCCATTTTATGTTTCTAGCTGCTTTTGCTGTGAAGATCCAGAAATGTTTTGCAAACTACCGAACTTCACCTGACTTTTCATTCACATAGGTGTGTGTAGATAATGACTGAATTTTCAGTTTTGGGTGAACTTTTCCTTTAATCCGAAACTTTCATTGGATAAATGTGTCTCTAATTTGAAAAAACGGCTTTCAGCGAGTGCAGCATTAGACTTTTTTGGTGATAAAGTATGAATAGTAGTGATGTCAGCCATCACTCGAAAGGATGAAGAGCAAAGACACCTCTCTCTTTCTTTTCCTTCTTTGTTGGGACGACATGTAAGATAATATTTTTGACTACGAGGTGGAAAAACTGGCCTGATCCTAAATATGTTCACACCTATTAGATACATTAACAATCCATCAGGGAGTCTCAAACTCTGGTTACACATGAGAGGCTCAAACTCCAGCAGCGGCGTCCCAGAGGAGAGCGAGAGAGCGGGGCATGAATGATCAGTGTGTGTGTGTGTGTGTGTGTGTGCGTGTGTGTGTGTGTACGTGTGTGTGCGTGTGTCCATGCACACACAAAGCGGCTTGTATTCCTGTCATTTGTGTGTGTGATTTCGTATGCACATGCCATGGTTTCATTCATGTATGTGTATGTGGGTGTGTGCTGTTGCATGCTGTCTTGTATGTTCACGTGCAAGTGTGTGTGTGTGTGTGTGTGTGTGTGTGTGTGTGTGTGTGTGTGCAGGATTGAACGGCAGATTCTTCCAAACCAGCAGCGCAGATCTCACTTAATCTGCAGTTAACGGCTGTTTAAACAACTTCCATAAATGTTTAACGTTGCAGCCCGCGCCCTATTCAATGGGAGGCATTTTACTTCATGTGAAAACAGGCCGCCAGGGGCCTCGAGGGCCCCCCCCCCCCGACTCGTATTTAATGTGTGTAAGAAGGCGGCCATTATCAGCCGTACAATGACACAATTCACTGCGACTGTGTGTCTGCCATCCCATTTGGTTTGTATCAGGGCCCCAGAGCTGCTGATGGCTATCTAATTGGAAGAGTTAATCAAGAGCTAATGTCTGAGGAACTGATGCGTTCAGGTTCAGACCGTACACAGTGCGTTTCCTCCGGTAATTTCTTCATATAAAAGATTCGACGCAGGGGGATGAGGTGATGCGCAGTGAGATGTTGTGATGTTTTCTGTCTTGGTTTGGTCCTTTGAGTTCAGAGTTTGTGTTGCAGGTGTTTCAGATTAGTCTTTTTACATTTAAAGACTAAAACAATGAAGTCGAAAACCAAACAAACCTGTTGCAGGATCGAAATGACTTTAACCCTTTAGTCATTTTAACCCTGGAATCATTCTGGGGGGCGTCTGACTCTCATTTATTAATGTTGTCTTTCCCTCCCCAGTTCAAGCATTTGGATGAATTAATTGCCAATTAAAATTTGCCGCCTTTTTTTTTTTTTTACTGTGAACTCATCTGACCTCTCCTGAGGAAGTTACGGCCGTCTATACTAAAACTATCACTAAAAAAAACAGCTATAATCCTATATTTCATTTACTGACCACGAGAATTAAAAGAAAGGTTATTAAATCATAACAGTGGACACTGCAGCAACAGGGAAAGAAATATATTATCCATGAACAACCAGTTGGCCCAGAGGAAGAAGCTACGTGGGTTTCCTTGACAAATAAAAGCTGCAGGACGTGATCGTGTAATCATGTTTTCTACGGAGCCCCTGAGTGCCCAAACAACACGTGTGATACCACTGAAAAGCTGAGAAACTCCACTTTACACAAGTGTTATAGCATGAGGGTTGAAAGCTTTCAGTGGAACCTTTATTTCAGTATCTTTCTTCCTCATAAGTTGACTTTTTATTCCAATTTTAAATGTTTATGATGATGGGACACTAAGATGTTGAAGCACCGTACCTCAGCCGGCCTTAAACGACTCAAAGAAGTCTGACATTGGACATATTTTTAAGTACGTCTCTTTATATTCTGTTTGTCGTGGTACCTGGCGCCAAGTTATCTGAAGCAAAGCATTCACACACAAACATTATGCCCAACTCAGCCACACACACACACACACACATTTTACTTGCATCATTATGTGGATGACATACAGGGTTTGTTAGCCCTGATCTTTAGAGACCTGAAAACATAAAAAAAGAAAGAAAACTGGCCTCTGCTGCCGCCGCTGTCGAGCACACACACACCACACTCACACACACACACACACACACACACACACACACACACACAGACACACACACACACACACACACACACACAGAGTCAGTGTTGTGTGTAGAATGATGACCAGTGCATTCAGCAGGCAGGACTCCCTCCACTCAGCGCTCTAGGGGAGCACAGTGATTTACTGTTCCTCTCAGCAGTGTTATAAACGCTGCTCCGCTCCCTAATGAGCCTCTGACATGCTGCATGTTTCTTGCGTGTTTTCCTTCGGCTCGGTGGCGACGGCTGCCTGATTGCTGCCCCCATTAAGAGGGCATTCCCCGTGACACCGGCGTGCGCCTTCAGCCATACGCACTCAGGCATTACAAGTAATCAACTGAGGCTCGGTAATAAGGCGGGGAGTGGAGTACCTGCCACCTGGCATCACCCCGGAGAAACAGGGAGATATATGATCTATTAAGAAAGTATGTCCATCAGTGTCGAAAGAAAGGGGTTTTTTTCAGTCTTGTTAAGACAAGTCAGAGTTTTTATCCAATAGCAGCATCGCCCTCCAATCACATGAAAGGCCAGCGACGCCAGTAACCTGCTTATATCTCCTATAATGTGATTAATTGGCCTCTCGTTCCTGTGTATCCCCTGCAGGATCAAGGCGGTGGCTGTACGAGCACTTACCGATGCAAACACTGCAGCCACAGTATCAGAGCTTTATACTCAGGGCTGCACAGTATGGTGACAAAAATCATGTTGCATTAACTTTGACTAATATTGTGACTGCCATATGACATTTTTTGCAATTTGCATTTTCACAGAGCAAAACTTTTGCACAAAGGATCGAGAAAAAACACTCGACCTAGAGGAAGTGATCGTCACTGGCTGTTACAGAGATGTGAAGCCTGCTGCATCGTCTCTTTGCAGACCTTTTCTCACAAAGGTTTGAACATCGACCTGTTTCTTAACGTGATGTTATGAGATATTCTGACAGACACAGCCTATTATCTATATTGTATTTTTTAAAGCTGTATTTTGTCTTATTAGCTTCTTCATAGCCGATGTGTTTATATGTTGTTGCCTAATTCAGTGTCTTGTAGAAGATATGTTCATATTACTACAGTATATCTTTCTTCTTACAGTAACGTTATCATGACCATGTACATTTTGAGTGACATATGGAAATTTTTCCTACATATGATGTAACAAACTGTTTAATGTTTTTATTGTAGGCTCACAGTGTCTTGGAGTTGTTATATTTATATTTATATTATCTGATTCAGAGTGTTTTCAGTCTGTAGTGTGACCTGATTGGTCCACGTGGGTCAAATAACCTGTGTAAGATGGTCTGTGCTTTTGTGTTGTAAAATAACCTGATGTAGGTTTTTAGTTCTGATACTGAAAACACTATTAAAATCATGATGATGTGACATTTGTTGGGGTCTTTGTCAAATAAACATGTTTTCTTACATCTGGAGAACAATAATCACATTACTTTTACATTTTAATGCTGTTTGTCGCAAGTGTTCCCTTTTTTTTAAGAAAATGATTCACTAAATTATTATTATTCAATAAATTGCACTTGGTCATATTGCATATATATATATATATATTTAAATTATTATTTTTCCTTTTTTACAGAGGAAAACACTTGTTTGTCCAAGCTGCCTTAAATTTTTAAGTTGACTGAATTTGAAAAGACAAGTTGAGGTAATTTTGTATTGTTTCAAAACAAATAAAATGTTCTTGTCATATAATCTCGATATTAATTTAGTCGTACTTAAATTATTTGGTTTATGTAACATTCTCGAGTCGAGGCAACACAATCTTTCAGTTTCTTTGGAATTCAAAAGCTGAAAATACTTCATCTAAGGTTGAGTCTACTTTACTTATCTTGTGAACCTGACTTAGTTATATCACCTGTATCACTGTAAGTAACAGCTGTAGCTGCTCTTTGTTCCAGCATCAGTCCGACGGTGAGACCGCTCCCTGTAAACTTAACATGTTAACTGAATTCAGTGCCAACCTTGATCATGGTGAGCAATGTTTTCATCATTGTGAAAACAAACAACCATGACTCATCTTAAAAAGTCTTAAAGACACTCAGCAAGTTGTCAAACAATGCATGCTGGGAAGTCTGCTAATATGCTGAACATGTTTTTTTGGTTTTTTTTTGGAAACTTATGTTATGTATGTTTACTGATTCATCAAACTCATCTTTTCAAGTTCAAGTTAAAACTGCAAATTTTAAGTTTAAGTAGATGAAAAAAGATAATTTAATTCAACAAGACTTTTTTCTTTAAAGGACAATAAACTGGGATACTTTCACATTGATCCTCATAATCAAGTCAAACCAACACTTTGTTCAAACTAAACAATCTGTTGGTGAATTATTTCCACTCACCTCAGGTGTGTGTGTTGGAAGTGCACATGCTGCTGCTCCAATGATTCTCCTAATCCAATGAAGTTGAAAAGAAAATCAAAAATCATCCTTGTGAAAATCTGGAGTCCCAGTCATAGATATATAACCTGTCTTCATATGCACACACACACACACACATACACAGTCCAAAGACCTGCCACACAGCCAGTCTAGAAGCCAATCCAGCGCAAAGGCAGGTGGTGACTGACTGACAGCTGCCTGCACAACAGCTGACACCCAATATCTGCACGCCACCAGTTGCAGCTGGACCAATGGGACGTGACAGCAAGCGTCGCGAGGTCGGCCCAGGGCTCATTCGCACTCCACTCTGAAGGACCACAGATCCCAGTGTGCCCCAGTTTCCCACTCCTGCGTGACCAAATCCCCTCTCTAGGTCTGTCTGGACCTGCCGTGCAGAGCCGTCAGTCCCAAGGATGCTGTCCAGACGCCACGCGACACTCGCGCTCTCTCTCCTCACAAGGCTGGATTATTCTTTAACCACCTGGACTTCAGGACGAAGGCACGTCGAGCAAGTTTGGGAACAGTTCACTTAGACTTTTATTCATTCAGGAAGTGCATTTTACTTCAAAATTGGCAGCTGACGATCTTGAACATGCTTTTAAATAGTGGGTTTGTATGTGAACTAGCATGCTGCTGGCTGTGTGTGAGCATGAGAAGATGTGAATTATAATTTTGTTCACTAATTTGCGTTCTGTGTGCATTTAATACACATGTGCATATTTCACATTCCTAAAGTTTTTCACTGCATTTGCTATTTGCAGTTAAATTAAAGTATGTAGCTCTGTCTGTCCAACACCTGTGACACAATTAACTAAATAAAACCAATAAGATAAAGTCACTACAAAGTGATACGGCAGAAAATCACACCTGTGCTAATGCATACTTCTGTGTGTGTACGTGTGTGTGCGTGCGTGTTCGTGTTACGAGGAGCCGACTCAGGCAGCGACCGCTTAATAAGCATTAAGGGACGGACGGTGGAGGCTTCTTTGACTTAGCCTGTACAGCACACGAGCTAATCCTCCCTTCTGCAGACGGACTGCTACTTTGCTTAATTTGACCTCAGGTTTTTTTTTTTTGGTTTGTTTGTTTGTTTGTTTGTTTTTGAGGAAAACAGCAAGCTGTACAGGGTGAAATATGCTGATAAAAAAACATTGTAGTGAGGCTTCTAGAAGTTCTCATAAGGTCAAAGATCTAATCACAACAATAACGGACATGAAGAAGTGTTGGGACCTTCACCTTCACCAGCTGTCGGTGCCTCATTCCACACGTATTGGATCTGTGCCTTCATCCTCCAGGAGATTCAGCCTCACCTCTTGTCTCTTCCAGCTCTGCATGAGTGGTGAACTTGAGTTGTGTCAGTGTGACTGTGTCGTCTGTTAAGAGGTCATGCGGCTCACGTCTATCCGGCAGCACCTGAAGTTGCTCGGTGTCCCAGATCGTATTCTTCACGCATGTTTACAGTCTATAAATGTATTGTTCTGATTGTCCATGAGGTAATCTGTGCAGCAACATCTACCGCACGTCCAACAAGTTCTCACTCCCAACATGTCGGATGCAGCAGCTCAGCGTGCTGCCTTAGCTTCAAACTATGACACTCTTTAGCCAAAACATGATCTTTTCCTAACCCTAACCAAGTGGTTTTCGTGCCTTGGCCTGACCAGATTATAAACACGGCGTTTTCACAACATAAAACAGAAAATAGCAGAACTGTGAAGTTATAACACAAAGAAACATAAAGTGTCAACATATCTGTGGTTTTGCAGAAACATACATTGCCAACATTGATCTTGGAGATTGAGTTGGCTGTAAGGATTACAGTCGAGCCACTTGAGGCACATTTGTGATATTACACTGAATAAAATAAACCTCTGGCGACCAAACAAAACAATTTTTCAGGGGAAATGTATCGATTGGATTTCTGCCAGTTTAAAGGGGTTGAATTGAATTGTGTTGTGGAGCTGAAAGTAATGAAAAATGAGACTAAAGTAAAATCAAAAGCAGCGTCTTGGAACAGTGTCTTGTTACGCTGGTTGATCCACAAAAAACAAGTTGTCAACTGTTTTCATGGAAACTATTTGTGCAGTGGGATGGAGTTTCAATAGGAACAACTGTTCGAGGTAACTGGGACGCTGTTCCTGGAAAGACGTTACTTTAGAAAAGATAAAAAAAGAGGCGATATATTTGTCATTGAGGTGAACCAACCACTCAAAAAGAGTTCAAATTAAGAAAAACCTTTACAAAGCGTAATCCCAACATTTGAGACGTGCAGCGAGAAAGAGATGATGCTATTGAAGTTGTCGTGTGTGTGTGTGCGTGTGCCTATGCATACATGTAGTGTATTTGCATGTATACAGTAAATGTTGAGTGTCTGTATGTGTGTGTAAACGTATACCTGTCTGTCCTCGGGGGGGGGGGTAACACACACCGCCATGACACTTCTCTCTGAGGAGTTGCTGTATATTGAAATCTGAAATATGTGCGGCATCATGAGCTAAACACAGAACAATGCCTTTATAATTCACATGTTATTGATACTACAGGGAGACACAAAGGAACACGAAGCCAAATAATAACAGTATAGAAGGTGTAAGCTGGGCGCTGTTTCACAACAGAGACCTCTGTGGCCTCTCACACGATTGGAACAAAGACACAGACTGTATCGCTGCAGGATGAAAAAACATTGCACTACATACTTTCATATCAGTTGGGATACATTTTTTAATTTATCGCAGCTTTTATTGGCTCTGGGAAGATGAAAAATACATCTTTAACGGTTCATCACTCTCACCTAAAATCTCCTCTCACCAGAACTGTAGCTGGAGATTATTCCTTATCACTGATGATACTACGAGGACCCCTGCGGTAAATTCCAGCCAATCTTCTCAGGGTCCGACACAGTGAAACTAGCCCCCGGGGCAAAAAATGACTCAAGTGGAGAAACAATGCAGCGTTGCCCCAGTATCACCAGTATCACCAGGACAGAGCTAATAGATAGCAGGTGAAGGATGAGAATGAGCAATGTCAACACTGCAATCGGAGCTCCCCGTTGGCAGGCCTCCAGACCTGCTTAGCTCTTCAAATCAAGTGGTACTCTAGTGCTCCGTGATGCCAACATGGGTGAGCGGGGAGGGACCACCGAGCCCATCACGTAGCCATCAGTCGGCCATCTCATGTGGAACACGTTATCATGTGAGCGCAGATTATGTGCAGATATTTGGAGAGTGAGTTCTGACCCTGTCACTCTTCAGCAAAAGATTGGGGAGTGACGATAATGATTTAGAGACTGCAGGTAGATGTTGGGGTGGAGGTGGAGGTGGAGCTTATAGCACGCTATACAAACAGCACGTGATTGCAGATGAGCAGGGACGACAGATCAAAAGACAGAGCAGAGAAAAGACACCAGATATGAAAGCCTACTGCTGAGGGTGAGCAGGGTATTTGTTACAGGGAGTAAATCATGTCATGTATTGGTGCAACACCCAGGTTGTCTACTGAAACTAACTCACAGGCGTCATTTTATCGGTGCAACTCTCAAAAATGCTAAACTCTTAATGTAGGGGTCTGTAAAAGGGTTTTGTAGGATATGAAAGGTGACAGGAAGGCTCAAATTCAACAGGTCTCTGTATATTTGAGGTATCCAAATATCTGAGTTCAGATTTAATTACAAATTCTTGAAAGTGTCTCAAAGGCCTGCTACTTTGAAGAGGGAACCAGCATCATCAGAGAAGCTGACTGACCTAGAGTAACTACGGTAGTTCAAGTGTCGCAGTCTTGGTAGAAGAAGTATAAGGACGCTGGAAAGATTCAGAAAAAGACATTGTTTTTCCGTTGTCGCACTGCAGGTCACATTGTTCTGCTCAACGGGCACAACAAACACATCGGGCTTGAAAAGTCGGACCAAATAGAGTAAATATTCTGCAGCATTCGTGAAGTGCAGGTACAAAGAAATCAAAGCAGATCACAGAAATGTTTATGTGCTTCTTGTTCTGGTCACACTAGTAGTGGACAAAAAGATAAAAAAAAGAATAAGAAAAACTTAATTTCCTGGATGCAAAAGTGTTTGTCAGGTGAACAGTTGGACTCGATGGTGTTCAGAGGGTCACCAGAACTAGACTCATGCTCTGTGGACAGTGAACACAGTGTCACATCTTCTGGATCAACACATCAACCTACAAACATCACAGTCCTGCAGCAGGACAAAACTGTATTACACTCTGTTACATCCACTTTATAAAGCGCTGCCCGAGGCCGGACATGCATTGAATGATTTACATTATCTGAACTTGTCCCTGAGGACACCGTCATTGTTTTCAGTTGTCCTACATTTCCCTCATTGTCAGGGCGCTGATGCCCTCCATTTAAGGACAGCAGATCATCACCGTGAGTGAAAACACAAAAGGACGTGAACTCTTGTACACGGGGACAGTTTTATCTTCAGCTCGGCAGAGGAAATCCAGAACATTTTTCATCTGCCTGTGCTCGAGTTACAATGTGTCCCTGCGCTCTCTAATCCACGTGTTTGTCTGGAACATGTCCCGCCTCACAAAGCACACTATTAAGCACAATCAATCTACTTTGCTGAGAAACCAGAGGACATACTTGATAGGAGACGGAGGGTGAAAGTTGAAAAGCAAAAAAAAAAAAAAGAGTCAGTAAATGAAGACAATGCATGTGCATACACGAATGTATAATGCAGCTTAGCGCGGCAGATTCCACTCATTCATCTCTTATGTTGTATTTTTAGAAAGGCCGCAAATCCTCTAACCCCTCTGTCTGATATTATGCAGTGTTGATTTAGGTGGATTTTTGGATGGGGGGTTGGTTGTGTGTGTGTGTGTGTGTGTGTGTGTGTGTGTGTGTGTGTGTGTGTGTGTGTGTGTGTGTGTGTGTTGCGGAGAGGCAACCTCCTTTAAATATAATGGCAAAAAAAATTCACTGATGTCATTTATGAGTGCAGAGTTTGGAGCGGTGCAGAGATCACGCTGTCTAGACTCCGGTAGGGCTATAATGGGATTCAGCCAGATTACTGTGATTACACTTGTAGTTGTAATACGGGGCGGCTTTCTGGGTAGCCAGGAGGCTTTGGTTTCATTCACTGATGTGCCAGGTCGAATTCCTCAATGGATCAGGCACATTTAACATGCAGGGGGATTTAGCTTTTCCTACTCTTTTTATAAAAAAAAAGGAGAATTTCATCTGAAAGACGCAGCCGTCGAAAGACTACTAGATCATCAGTTTTCCAAAAGGTTGATTGGTAAAGTCAATCAGCTGATGTGTCCTGTTGGTGGACCCTCCAGCAAGGTATCTGATACACAGTGCTACCGATATGTGTGAAAAAGTATAGACCGGCTGTGCAGATTACAACTGAAATATACACTGATCAGCCACAACATTGAAAGGACCAACAGCTGAAGTGAATCACATTGATCATCTCGATATAATTCAATGTTCTGCCGGGTAACCTCCGGTTCTGGCAAACAGAACACAACCAAACACTCGCTCTGTGGTCAGGTTGAGCTCAGAAAAAGATATTTTCATCTTGTTAAAAATGTAATTAAATCAATGAGATACTTTGGTTAAGGTTAGCAAAAGATTGTGATTATAATATGTTATTTACATATTGAAATACAGAGAAAATGTCATATTTTGAAGTTCATATGTGAAAATATTTAATTCACATGTGAAACTTTGACCAGGTAAATTTCACTTGTGACATTCAAGTAAGCTGCTTTCATTTCGAACTTTCGCACTGGCCCTTTAAGGCCGAAGAAGACACTGAGCCACAGGTGGCACTGAGCCACTTCCACATGACTCTCAGGTGAGCGACTTGAATCCTGCCAAGCAAAAGTCTTAAGATAAACGAGAGCGTCCAGCTTCCCGAGTTCATCTCCTGCACGCCCACTCACTGACTGTCTACCTGTGCTGACACAAGGTAAACGGGGTTAAGACAGTCGAGACAGTCACTTGGGGAATGAAGTCCCAGACAGTGCCCCAGTCTGGCTGATTCACAGTAGAGATGTCTCTGACCTACATGACATGTTATGGAGTGAGACCTGCTTACTCAGTTTTCAACGGATACCTCTCCACGCTTTAAGGGGAATAACACGTTTTTCAGGGATATAAAAGACGTTTTGTTCTCAGTATTTGTCCTTAAAATACCCAGTCCCACACAACACGCCATATGTGGGCTCAGGTAATATGATCCCAGGCTTGTGTTTGTGCTCCGTGGATATGTATCAGATACCAATAGGCTTGCTTCAGTCACTGCAGTCTGATCTCTCTCAGCCATCAATCACAACAGGCCCTCAAGATGTTTTTTTTCCACCTACATACTTCACATGTAAAAGTTCCCTGAATAACAGCAGTTAAGTAACGTGTCTCTGCAGGCATAAAGGCTCGATACGTAGGAGTCTGAGTGACATTAAGAGTGGTCATTTGGGACTTGAGTGCGCTCTTGAAGCAAATCCCCTTTGTAACATGCTCAGATGCTAAAAGGTGTTTTTACAGTAGGGCTGAGACTGTTGACAACACAATGGCTGTTGTCTTTCATCATCACTCACCTGTCTGAGTCCATCACTCACCTGTCTGAGAGAGAAACCCCCCGTCCACCCCTCCCACCCCTGTCACGAGCAAGCTCGTCTAATGGTACATCAAAGCACCTTGACTTAATCACCAAAGCTGCAGCGAGAGACCACAACAAAAGCAAGAAACAGTGGGGAAACTCCCCAACCTTTGACCTTTTCTCCCTTATGAGACTTCTCAAGAGGAATCAAAGCGCTCAGATGTGGCACACATGAACCCCTTATTTCAATCCCCAGCCCCCTCCCGCCTCATGAGCTTCGGTTACATTTAACTGTAGCCGCCCCTGTGATGGGGGCTGCGACGTGGAAGCCAGTCATCGGCAACTGGATCATATCTGAGTGGATCCTCTGGAGGATACAACAAGAAGTGGGAGGCAGAGAGTCTAAGTCCAATTTCCTTGTCTGTCTCGACGCTCGAGGTTCCCAGACAGTTCGGTCATTGGAACAAACAGCCTGGTTCTCTCTGTTGAGAGGAAGCATCAAGCCGGCCAGTCACCCACATTTTCTATGTAATACATAACAGGCCGCCCATAATAAAAACAGAGAGGAGGAAGGCATGTCAAAAAAGAATGGCCTTGATCTCGTACATCTGCAGAGCGTTTGGGCAGCAGCGTCGGGACAGGTGCCTGAGAGCTCTCAGATGAAGCTCAGATAGAGAAGGCAGACACTAACGGGCCTGCAGCACAAGAACACACACTCCAGTGTCAGTGGTTAACTGTCGCAGGAAGGTTTGACTGCTGTGTGCAAAGCATGGAAATTACTTACCGCTAGAAAGTAACCGGATACAAGTTCAGGAGACACTACAGGTGTTTGGATGCACTGGACGATTTTGAGATTTTGTCCTATTTTGCTTCGATAAAATGTCCAAAATACACATTTGATTGTTTATTTTAGTGCAGATTTTATGTAACACATATTTAAGAAGATAGCCTAGTTTACTTATTATAAGGTTTATCTGGTGTTTGTGGATATTTTGACTGTTCTTTCTCATTTCTTATTTTACCTTAATTTCCCTCTATTACGCATTATTATTTCCTTTAAAGCGTCTTTCGCTCAAACTTGTGCTTTTATGTTCAGCACTTACAGTTGTTTTTGTATGACTTGTGTTGTATAAATAAAGTTTGATTTGATTTCAACGTTCATGTTTATGCATAAAAAGCAATACAAATGATTGTACGGTATATAATAATATATATAATAATGTAACACTGACAAGATATGAGAATCTTTACTTTTCACACTTTAAGTACATTTTGCAGATAACACTTTGTTTGTGACTTTAATTGGTGAATGTCAAAACTTTTTTTGTGACATAAAGTATTTTTACATTGTGGTATCACACGTTTTACATAATTAAGTAATCTGAGAACTTCCCTTACCACTGGCCAGAACAATCAGTCCATTACTTGGTTGACAGAAAATTAACAATTGAAGTATTTGTTGGATTCAGCCTCTCAGATGTGGTTCCCTGCTACTTTTCTCTGTCATTATAAATTGAGTTTAACTCGGTTTTTTAGGTTGTTGGTTGAACCGAACAATCAATTTTAGGAAGTCTTGGCCTCCAGAAACTTGGAATATGGTGATTTTGGGACATTTTTGCTTTTATCAAATAGAATTAGAGCTGCAGCGATTAATCTATTAGTCAATTAGTTGAGTCACCTTTTAAGAAAAAGGTCAAATTTTTTTTATTCTAGCTTCTTAAACATGAACATTTTCTGTTTTTTTTCCTCCTCTATGACAGTAAACTGAATATCTTTGGGTTGTGGACAAAACGAGACATTTGAGGACGTCATCTTAGACATTTTTCATCATTTTCTGACATTTTATAATCGATCAAATCAAACAAATCAAATAATCAATCAATAAATTGAAAACCAATTTATCGTCCAGCGATGTAGATGATTGTTATTCACATTAGTCATCACCTAAAATAAATGTGCTGCACACGTGGAGGCTCATCGAGGATGAAACAACAGGGCGGCAGCTGAAGAGGCAGAGAAGTCACGGAGAGTTTGAGTTAACAGAGAAGCGAAAGAGTTACAGAAAGGAAGACTGAACACACACAACGTGGGAGAGAGATGTAGAGATGAGGGAGAGTTTATTCCTCTCCCCTCATCTGCTGTCCTTTTATTCTCCGAGGTTCAGACCAGCGATGTCTATCTCGATCTGGCCTGCATATTTTGGACTGATCTTTCCCCGGGGTTCCTCAAACTGCCCCTCTGTGTTTGGGCAAGCTTGAAAGAGAGCTGATAGTATTCAAAGTACCATGACAAGAGTGACGCACACAGTCGCTGAGTTTTATCTCCACAATCGGCAGCTGGGAGCGCGGCTTCAACGCATGCCCGCCGTCTCACGTTTCTGCAGCAGCGGCCCCAGATGCAAAACGGGCCATGCAAGCTGCTTCATAGGTCAATGGCTCGGTGATTTATGAGACGGTGAAGTACCACGTTAGAACAATGCGCTGCACGGTGCGCTCTGGTGTCGCCTGAAGAGACGCATTGAAGGTCTTGAAATTTCATCAGCTGTATCTTTGTTAAACCGCCTCCCCTGAGCCACGGAGGGATAAAGAGACTAACTATAAATCAACAAGTCTTGCAGAAAGCCTCGAGGCCCAGTCAGCTGATAAGTTAATTATGTTAATGTGCCAGCGGTTGGTCTAATTTCAAACAGATTGTTCTAGTCAGAGAACAACAGGATGTTGTAATTCAGACCAACCACAAAGCATTTTTTTTTTTTCCTACGTTACTTGTCAGGAAAACTGGCAAACAAACCGCCGCACAAATCAAAATCTAAAACGGAGCGGATGTCACTGAAACGACCTTCGGTGGGTGAAGATGCGTCCTTGTTCGTCTCAGCGTCACGATCTCTGAGGGTTGCTGAAAGGCCTTTCACACACAGGACACGTCATCGCTCCACGAGCCGCAGATTCGATCAACAAAGATTGTGTTTGTGTGATATCCTCCTCTGCGGTTTAAGTAAAATAATGAGACAATTTATCTCTCTAGATGTTTCGGTAATCTTGTTACAGAGAGTCAGAAATAGGAACTTTAATCGAATTTGTTCCATTTTAAGATTTTTTTCGTAAAATGTGACCAAAGACGTCATTGTACAGACTGAAGGTTCAGTGAGGTTTCACCCCCCGGCGGATGATTTCAAGCCCGGCTGGCAGAACAAAATGTTTTTTTCATATTTTTTTATGTTCACTGTACTTGTATCATATCAGTACGTCTACAATACATGTCCTATCATGTTCACATTATATGTTTATGAGCTGACTTTCATGTCAAGAGTTGGACAAGCGAGAGACCACCACTGTTAGCACAAAACCACTGGATGTTTCCAACCAGACGTCGGGACAATTTCCTGCCCTGTTTGTGGCGACAGAAGCAGGTGAGCCAAATCATGATCTTATTCTAACCCTAACCGAGTGTTTCTTGCACCTAACCAACAGTTATCCTGGTCATGGGGGTTGATGACGCTGCGGTTACCCCTCTAGCGCAGTGGTATAAAGAAAGAGAAAAGTCTCAGGTACGTGTCCACTGAGGCTTCCCAGCTTTGCATGCTTGACCAAAACAGGCTACACCCTCTAACTACCACGCAAAAACATACTGGCTCCATCTGACCGGACGAACAGTCGGCAACGCGACGCCCCATCTCTCGTAATGTGACGCTCCACTACCAGAATGCATTGCACAGCTTTCTACATAGACAGTGAACGGTAAGCGACAGATCCTGTGGAAACATCCCTGGAGTCAGGGGAAGGGTGGATGGGTCACGCACTGGACTTTCCCTCTGGAGATGGGAGATTGTGTCCGACCAAGAGTCAAGAGTGATTCACTTTAGTTATGTTACGTGAGGAGGTTATTAAACATGAATGACATAACTTAAGTTGCGTGATGTAACTTACGAGACTGAACGTAGTACTTTTGGAGCCTAAACCTAACCAAACCCTTGTCAAAGCCGTTTGACAACCTTGGTAACAGTGTGGTGGACGTGTTGGCGCTGTTCCCAGATGAAAGCAGTCCAGTATATGTACTGTAAAGCTGAGGATGTGGAGAAAAGTGGAAAATTGCCCCAGAGGCCCTGGACTCTGAGGAGGCCCAGGTTTTCCTGAGTGCCAGTAAGTTTTTGGCAACTGAGTGATATCTAATTTGTTTGCTAATATACGGCACTAAAGCCATGGACAATTATGAGATACTGGGCCCCTGGGCACACATATGTTAAAGGCCCCCCACTCTTCCTACACTTGAGCAAGACTTTTCATTTTGCATCTGTTTTCGGCCCTTTCACATTCCTCTGAGGAGGTTTTACGTCTTCTTTTAGCTCCTAAAATGATAAAGATGTCAGTATATGAAACCAACTTCTAATGCGAAAGTGTTTATGCATGTTCCAGTGGCCACACTCGGATGAAGAAGGAAGGAAACGCTGGTCATCACGGAGCGGGGTGAGATGCGATGATAAAACCCTGCTCCCCTTAGTCACCTTCACACAACTGGCCGGTCGCTGTGTGAAGCGGGCCGGTCGGGGGTTCGTGTCCGTGACCTCTTAGCAGGGTTATCCAGTTCACTCTCCATCATTAGACTGAGGAAAGAGTGCAGGGCGGTTGTGTCACACTATGCAATTTGTACAATTAAAATCTGTCTGCTGGAGAATGTCACGGCGGCCGGGGCTCTAATGTGTGTTACTGTATAACAGCAACGCTCCTGGTTTGAATCCAGAGCAGGGACAAGTTATCTCGTCACAGTGACATCTGAGGGCACTTCCTTAACAGATTTTTTGTTGGTTAGCAGTAATGTAAATCAAAGTTTCTATGCTTTTTTGACTGTTTAGGGTAACTTTTAACTGAGCTTTCCTGACTTAACTTCTATCCTAAGATCCTTTTTCAGTTTCTCCCTCAAACCATCCCTAATTCAGGAATTCATTTTCTTTATTTCACATGTAAATACATTATGATTGTGGACATGAGGTAGTGTGAGGTTACGTTATTGGTGTGAGCAATGCATATTAGATTAGGCTCCAAGTCTTGTGATCGAGCTACAAGGCTGCCAAACCAACGACCCGCAGTTTGAGTCTATGGGGACACGACCAGCCGCTGAAGTGGCAACCAACACCAACTATTTTTCATGAGGTGATCGTGGCAACCAAAACAGGTATTTAAAGCCAAACCATGCTATTTTCCTTCCTCTAACCCAAGTGGTATTTGTGCCTAAACCTTACCAGAGCATCAGCACAGTGTTGTGACAGGAGAGAAATGGAAAAATCCAACCTGAACAGACTTCAAGTTGCAACGTTAAGAATCGTTAAGCTTGAACGTATCTGTGGGTCAGAAGATTGGGTTTGCTCACGTATTTGAATCTTTGTTTTAAAGTTACAATAAAACCGCTTTCTGCTCTTGGAACAGAACTTGAAGGAAGTCAAGGACTTTACCAGATGAAACTAATCATCTTCATCTTTTAAAGCGAGGCGTTCATTCCAAGCAAAGAGCAATCCAGTGATCCTCCACCAAGAAGGATTTGTTTCTGCTGTGTCCGCTGGTTAGTTGGTTGGCTGGTTGGTTGGTTGGTTGGTTGGTTGGTTTGTCAGTAGGATTACACAAAATCTCCTGAACAGATTTCCACAAAACTTGGATGGAGGATGGGTCTTGGATCAGAATGGTGCTGATCCAGATAAAGAGACGGATCCAGGAAAATCAGGCGTATCTATGTGGTTGATCGAGGGACTGCAATTTGCTGTGGATCCTAGATCTGATCAATCTGATAAAGTTAAGTAGTTGTGGATGATATTCAGTTTGATATTATAAATTGGATTAGGTTGATTGAATTAAAGGGCACTGTTGAGTGACACTGCATTTTAACGTTATAATTAAATCTTATGCTCTTCTCTGATAGTATGAACAAATGTCTTGCTTTGTTTCATATTCTCAGATCCTCTGGTTTTTATTGATATTCTTGGTCTGTGGGAATCCAGTGTGTCCACTGTCCATGTCCACGCTGCCATTGGACTAAAAGACAAAGAGACCGGGATGTCTTCACCTGTTAAACACAAACAAACGCTGGCCTAAAAAAACATGACAACATCAATACAATAAGCAGGTAATAATTTCCAAGCCATGCACCACAAAAGCTGTTGTTCCACTGAACCACCAGCAAAAGCAGATCACTGGTTCCTCCTAGTGTTCGCTCCGGGTAGTGCACCTGACACTTGGCACAACTGTGAGTGAGAATCTAAACTCAGCACAAACAGTAAAAGCAACATTTATTACTTCTTATAAAAGAAACTCTGGCTCCAGCTGTAAACTTTCCTCTAATGTGTGATTTTCGTGCTCCTCTTTACCGTAACAGCAGGGGAAACTTTTTACTGGATCATTTGGAGACATCACAGAACCCTGACCGAGTCCTCCCCTGAGAGAGCCTGTTAATGTGTGATTAGTGGTCGGGGTGTGTGTTGACGTCTGATGCGCTTCCATAGGCACTGCGCCGCACGCTACCGTGACTCTGAGAGCCAGACTGAGGCCGTGAGTCAGAAGACAGGGCACTTGCGGCCTGCTGTACTGCCGGCTCACTCAGCCAGCTGTGACTGCTGTGGTGAGGGCCTTGGCTGCAGATAGCCTGACAGCTACTGTATCTGCAGCAATCTGCGGCCAGGAGTCTGGACCTCAAGTGTCCAGAGCGACGTTCTCATGGTCCTCAGAGGGGAGATGAAGGAAAGTCCCAGACCGAGTCACAGCCTTGTAATTCTTCCTGTGGAGGGAAAGTAAAATTAGTGCTGGAGTCTTAAAACGTCAGAAATGACTTGTTCCCACCTGCTGGATTCTTCAAACCTCAGACAATGACAACCTCTTGACCACATCTCCTAGTTAAGCCAACAAACTGCCCCGGACCGGATGTTATAGACTGGCTCCTTTGAGGTTGACCATGAGTCACTGAAAGGGGACAACACCCTCCCTCCCCCCTCCCTCCCTCCGTCCCCTCCCACGGCTTTGAAGTGGTGGCAGATTGTGCACAAACAACATAAACCTCCCTGCGACAAACGCTGTGATTTACCACCCAAGGCAAGGAAATGGCCACTAAGACAGTTCCATTCAGTTTATAGGGCTGTTTTGTAGCTTTCGTACCTCCGGACGGACACACTCTTTTGTGATGGCCACTTTGAGAATGCTGGAAATGAGGATTCCCAAAGCGGAGCCAGAACAAATGCCCCCGACCAGGCACCTAGCTCAGGCTTACAAGCCTCAGGACGAGTGTGTCGCAGCAAAAACTCACACTCTAGCCGCTGCGGTCGAGAGATCGGAGGGCCAAATGTCACCGAGATCACAGGTTGGATGATCCTCTTTCACTTTCAGGAGTCACACGTCACCAGGGATCCTAATTCAACACTGAAATCCTTTATCTATGAAGTCCTATAGCCTGTTTGTTATCGGACATATTTTGAACACTTTGACACCAAGCAAGCAAACAAAGGATATATGTTTTTTGACATTTTAAAACAGAAATGTTACATACTATATCTTTAATCGCGTTATATGTGTAATATCAGAATGAAATTAAATCAGAATCAGCTTTACTGGTGTACACAAACAAGTAGTGTGACTCTGGTTTAACATTGCACACAGAAAAAGACATACAGCTGAGACACGGACAACCAAAACTAAAAGTTTCGGTAAAGAAGGTAAATAATGAAGAATGGTGCTGTAAGGTAACATGACACTAATGTAACATAACAAGTCAATAAACAAGCTGTTCTCAGAGGAAAACAAGGTCCCAGAACACTGTTTGAAGCTAGAAAGGTGGCAGGGTCCGCCACATATAAACAAAGTTAAACAGTATAAACATGTGTTGTCCTTTAAGGTCAGTTTGTTTATTCAGTCTATTCAGTCATGAAAACAAAGTGTTTATTTAGTTTGTTTATTTAGTTTGTTCAGCTTTTAGTTTGTTTGTCTTCCCCAAAACTACGTACTACTGTCACTGCAGGACTATTATTTGTAATTGAGTATTTTTAATTGTACTAGTTGTACTTCTCTGCCACTGTCTCTATATGAGATGATACACTGTGACAGTGAAGAGAACGGTGAAGTCAGGATGATAAAGGCTCAGCTTCTCCCACCAGAACAGAACCAACAGAACTAATAGGAGGGAGTCGCTGGAGAGACGTGATCAGGTTGGACTGAAGCACCAGAATCCAGGATTCACATCCAGTCAGTGTTTAGTTTGAGGCAACAAAAGCGTTGAAGTTTTGATTATATGTTCATAAAAATCAGTGTTTCAAATATGGCTGAAATACGCTGTGAGAGGTCTGTAAACACTGTAGTAAACAGGCAGTGTTTCTAAAAGAAGATACACTGAGAAACATATTTTTGTTTTTGTCTTTAAGTTAAACACTTTAAATATTATGCACTTTAATTGAATTGATGTGGTCAACAATGTGATGATTGAGCTGTTGGTTTTGAACAAGCTGCAATGTTTCAGCAAACCACGAGAGGGCAGCATTTCCAAAGAAATACATGTCACTGCTTCAGACTGACAGAGATCGACCGAGTGCATTCAGTTTCAACTGAAGAAGCTGTTTATCAAAGTACTTTTTAAAATGTAATAAAGGGCTCAGCAGATGCATGAATAATATTTTTCAGATTTGTTGCTAATTTTTGCTTTTCTGGGGGTGAAATACTGAATACTTTCACCTTCTGAAGATGCTAATAATCCTTCAAATGAGACAATCTGAAAAGGAAGAATCATTTTTTGGTTGAACTCACAACTGAATCACCCACAACAAGACAGGACTTTATTTTGAAGGGCCACAACCCAAAAAAGGTTGGAAACCACGTCTTTAGTATTTTATATGTTTTTCTTCGTTGTGTTGGCTCGACTCCCTTGTGATGGGAACATCCTGGTAAAATGTTGAATAAACTTGACTTCTGCTGTCTGAACGCTCACATCAACAGCCTGAACCTTCCTACCTGCCTTACAGACACAGGGGCGGGTTGAGAAAACAGTGCAGTGCTGTGGAGGCCTCCGACAGTCTGTTTGAATAGACTGTCAGGAGCCCGGTGATGATCAGATAAGAGGACAAAGTCACCACTGTGCTCCAGCAGAGGGCTACCTCACCTTCCTCACCTCCCTCACCTCCCTCACCCGCTCCACAGGGATGCGAGTGAAGTCAGCTTCGCTTTATTGAGTCTAAACATAGAGAGAGTTTTGTGTGTTTTTACCTCTGAGGGGAAAATGTGTGATGTGGAGCTCTGTGAATTAAACTAATGGCTCGTTCAGACCAACACTGTCTCACTACAGGTGTGTTTAACTCACGTCGTAACAACAATATTCACCACATGTCACAGATTTTATGTTCATGTCAAGAAGAATACGGCACATTGTAGTTTTTGACATCTTATTGTAACATTGTGGAAAGTAACTAACAGAGGTGGGAAGTAACGGAGTACAAATACTTTGTTACTGTACTGTTCCTCCCTACATTTCCAAAACAGGCTCGTTACATTGATTTGAATGCATTTGAGGGAAATTATCAATTATTTGAATCAGTACTTAGTTTTTGTGTTTACTTTTTGTCTGTACTTCACTTTTGCCACCTCTAGTAACTAAGTATATTTATACAAGTACTGTGCTTGAGTACAAATTTGGGATACTTGTACTTGTACTTCTGCTACTTTATTTCCTTCCACTACATCTAGGATACAAATATTGAGCGTTTTACTCCACTATGTTTATTTAGTAACTTTTTAGTTACTTTACATATTGCATGCTGCATGAAAGCCAGAGGAACACATTTT
The DNA here is from genome assembly GCF_965226575.1 of Pagrus pagrus. NCBI lineage: Eukaryota > Metazoa > Chordata > Actinopteri > Spariformes > Sparidae > Pagrus > Pagrus pagrus. The sequence continues at coordinate 3,299,189 of NC_140193.1, forward strand.
TAATTTATTTATTTTATCTGTAATTAGATTCAAAATTTTAAAAGCAGTAACAGTAAAAATATGTTTATTTACTTGTACTTTTGATACTTTAGTACATTTAATATCAGATACTCTCAGACTTTTACTAATATGGATGATACGGAGGAGAAAGGAAATTAAGTTCTGGCTTTTTTCTAAGAACAAAATGTCAAAAATACTGAGAAATAAGTTTAATAAGTTACATACATTTTCACAGTGGCCCTATTTCTCTTTCATATGGTGACTTTTTAATATTTACCAAAGTATATTTTAACCCAACATCTTTGCTTTTACTCAAGTATGACTTTTGGGTACTTTAAAAGCTGAATAATTTGAGCTTCTATCCTCTTTCACTCACCCAGTATCTGCAGATTTGTCGTTTTTTTAAACGTCAATGTTTTTAAATCTCCTTGAGCGTCAAAAATTGGAAGCAACATTTCAGTCGCTGACCTTCACGAGGCGGTTTACTCTGATTACCAGTGTGTGGGTACATTCAACATGTGCAGTAACCTTCCAACAGATCATCAGCAGTCGACTCGACCACAACATCATATTTAAATTTGTTTCTGATTATCCAGGAACATGAGTGATGACTTCATTTCAACAACATGTACCTCATAAACATTTTGAGTAAATAACGAGCTGCACCATCACAGGCTGCAGATGTTATCACGTAAGAATGTATGAGGTAATATGATCAAACCATAATCTTACGCTCTCCCTATCAAACCTCACATCTCTGGCAGCTCTCCTGCTCGCTTCCTCAGCTTCATGTGTTTTCTGTGATCCAGCAGCTTTACTGTCAGCAATCCGCAGTTACATTCTTCTTTTTCCAATCAGAACACGCTCATTAAAATTCCTGCCCGTAAGACCGTACGAGCTCCGCAGAGAAAGGCCAGCGAGCCTGACACTGGCATTCACCCTCTTTTGAGGACATGCACAGGCACAGAGGCGCAGGGAGCCGCAGAGGTCGCTCATGTGCACAGGCTTGTTTTGAGAGTGGGCACTCAGGCATGATGCAGGCGCAGAGGGGAGACAATAGGTGGCAGCACCTCGAGCCCTCACACAGACAATCCCTGTGTGAGTCAGGATCTTTTCATCCTCCACGTCCATCCTCCTCTTTTTTGTCTGAACTGCTGTCTCACAAGGAGCGTGAAGCAATCTGTGTGCAGTTTACATGTGATTCAAGGAAGTTTCTCTCATATGTAAAAGTCCAGGGTTCACGTACAGATTACAAACTGATTCTGGGACTTGTTTTGTGCATGTGTGTACAAAAACACAACACGGGAGTCTGAATACAGGGATGAACGAGTACAATGAAAGAATGAGTGATTGAGTCTGGAGGCCATGAGGGGAAACAGCCTCATTCTGAGGACTTGTGTGATATCATTGCATTTTAGTCATCAGTTGGTTCTGAACCAGTTGAATCCTTTAAGTTAACGATGAGAGAATTTCTTCAAATGAATACAAGACAAAATAACTTCCTTGTCTCACGCAGTAACAAAATGAAGACCCAAAATAAAACGTTAAAGGTCCAATTTATAAGAAAAATTGATTTTTAGTCTCATTCACACATTGAGATGGCGGTTGACCCGACCTACAATCTCAAAGCTTCATTATTTGCCATGAGATTAAAAAAATCTACTTTCCTTACAAAGAGGAATGTTAAATACAGCTTTGATGGTTTAAAAGTAAAATAAACTCTTAACTGGTTATGAATTTAATTCCAATGCCTCTATGTGACCTTAGCCAACGAGACCGGCAGCGAGAAGATGGCTAAAAAGCTGTTAAAGTTATCCGAGTCAAATTAATTAAAAAAAAAGGAAAACTATTTTTCATGTGTGTCTTTTGTATGGAGGAGCTGAGAGGATCAGTCAAAAATAAAAGTTCCTTGTTGTAGCTTAATTGTTTTTATACCAAACATACATTGTACATACATTATTCTGGAAAATAAGGTTTAGTACAGTTACACTGATAAATTAAGTGACATATGTGTGCGTAAACCATCACAGGTCAAAACGAAGAAGTGGCACTAAATGAAGAGCTGCTCAGGAGTAACGCCGACTGTTAGTGCTAAATTATCGTTACGTTTGTGGTGCTTCAGGGCAAAACATGATCTTTTCCAAACCCTAACCAAGTGTTTTTTGTGCCTAAACTTAACCAGACGATAGGCAGAGTACTGTCACGACATAAAATTGAGTTTCAAAGTTTCAACATGTGGTTTGCAGAAACGTACATTGGAAACACTTACTCTGGCAACTGGCTCGCTAAAAAGACCTGGAAATCCCATCACTGCATTTCAGCCCTGTGAACCAGTGGTAGAAAGTAACTGGGTAAGTATTATTTATTACTCGAGCGCTCTACAATGTGTTTTTACACTTTATTCTACTTTAAACATGACTTCATCGGCAAATGATGCACGTTTTACATTAATAGAACTTTTGATAGTTTAAGATCAACTTTTAAAAGAGGTTTAATATCATTTCCTCATATGATAAAATATGAAAGGGCAGAACCAAACCAGATGACTTTACATTTAAATGCATTGAATTAATGAAAACGGACATTTTTACAGCGTCAGAATATCTTGAATGATCTGTAAGAAACTCTGTTTACTGCAGGTCGTTTTATTTATTTGTTGTGTTTCTGTGTGAAACATCTTTACTTTGGTGAAGATACGTGTTAAATATTCTATATTTGCCTGCAACAATGATTTGTCTTCATTTATATTTTGTAGCCTGATATCTGGTGTCCTGTAAATAATGTTGGGCTGTTTCAACTTAAAACTGCTGCCTTAAATATTTGAGTTGACTTAATTTAGGTTGAATAGTTTGTTTAATATCTTCTTTAAAGTTTACTTTTTTTTGGTAGAACACATTTTAAAGTTAACTGTACTTGAAAATACACCTTCAGTTAACTTCAGATATTAAGTTAATAAACGACACCGCCAATCATTACAGTTAAAATTGATTTTCCGACATTTGAAGAATCAATACTTCATTTCACATAAGAAGCAGTTGGTGCTACATCAGTCCTGCATTTGCACAAAGACACGTTAACCAACTCAAGATGATTTGATAAAAGGTGTAACAGTTTGATAAAGACTGAATTCAACACTAACCTTGATCGTGGTTTTTCTATTATTTTGTTATTGTGTAAAAAATCGGACCACGACTTCTCTCGAAAGACAAGTAGCAAGTTTCCAAAACGTATATTTTCTTCAAAATATACAAAAAAGAGTCTTGGGAGAGTGTGACCTCTCAAACAATGCATGCTGGGAAACCTGCCAATATGCTGATCTCGTCTCTTTAGAAATGAGTTCAGAAGAAAAACTATAAACTTTAAGTTTAATCAACTTGAAACAAATAAAACTTGTATATGTGTGTTGAGTTAATCAGAAAAGATAAGTTGATCCCACTAAATTCTGTAATGACTTTTTACAGTGAATGTGTTATTACAATATTAATTAAACAGATATTAATTCATACATTTATGTTTCTTCAGTAACATACAGACATGTCTCCTCTGTTGAAGCATGTTTGCATTGTAACATTCAAAGGTTTGGTTACCTGGAGACTCTCACTGTGACTCATCTGTTTCATGCTGATTTAGTAGAAAAACACAATAAATGACTGTGATAAAGACGTTAAAGGGGGTCCTGGTTTATTATCTAATCTTGACAGGGCTGCACTGCGTCCAAATCCAGTTTTAAAACCTTCACCGCTTCACTTTTGTGCTCTTATGTTGCACATTCCTCAATAATACAATCACACGAGTTGTGTTTCTGCACACAGTGTTCAGAGCAGTGGGGGGAATCATTTCCCTCTTACTCTTCTTTACTCCCACATCTTCACTTTCCTTGAAAATCACAATAAATTAAAACACACTAAGAGAGCCTTCAGATGCACCGGCACGGACAGGGTTACTCTAGGTGAATTACACATGAATCACATAATAAATGCTGTTTGTCCGCAACATATCACTGCCTGCTGCAAACGCTGCACGGCTGAATAAAAGGTTCCAGCTAAGATGAAAAAAAAAAGGCTGGATGGGAATAAACAGAGCATGAATTATGAAGATTGTTTGCTGACTACTTTTTTTTTTTTTTTTCAAACCAGCAACCTTTAAACTACATAACTACAGGGTCTGGCTGTATTTGTTGGTGAATGTGAGTTTGGTTTGTTCAAGATCTTAGAGAGCCTTGATTATCTGTCCACCCACTCAAAGAATCACTGCTCCTGGAGAGAGAGAGAAAAAGAGCTCTTTTTTTTTTTTTTTCTCCAGCTGCAGGAAACTTGATGAAACAAAAAGCTTATGGAGCTCTGCAACTGCAACAACTGATGCAAATGTGTGTGCTTCAAGTGTGACTTATAAAACCTGGCTGCGATTACACATTCTTAACTGTTAAGCCCGTGAAAAATCGAACAATAAATGAAACTTTATCTAACTTTTTTCTCCCCCCCTCGTCTACAACTGCTGGATAGAGTTAGCCCGGCCCATCTGGTGCAGCAAATGGCCCAACTCACCAGGGAGCGAGGGGAGTGAGAGAGAGGAGGAGATGGTGGAGAGGAGGAGGGGGGGAGGAAGGAGAAAGAAGGAGGAGGGGGGGTCGGATTGAAAACAGATCAGCAGCCTGAAGATCTCAACACCACCGCATGTCTCTGCTGCAGACTGAAGCCAAACCGCCGCTCACTTCCAAACTTTTACGCAGGAAAAAAGAGAAAACAAAGCTTTTCTTTTTTACGCACCATGTTAGTTTGCTGAACGCGCGCAGAGCACGCACAACCAGAGCGCACCTCAGGGGAGAAGATGGATTGTAAGAAAAAGTTCGACTCGACTTCTGCTCCGCACTGAGAGTCGCTCTCCGGGACAAGAGGGGTTGGAGGAGGTAATGCCGTGCAAACTTTTGAGCGTTTGAGTGTCTCCAAAACTTTTTTTCATGGAGTTTCGCGTCAAGTCCGGAGAGGCTTGTTTACGCGCGGTGCCAGTTCACTCCTAGTTTTACGGGAATCAGACTCCAGGCAAAGTTTTTCCTCGGACAACAAAAAAAAAAAAAAAAGGAGAGAGAGTGGAAGAGCCTCGGCTTCGAAGTGAAAAGAGACGCAGAGAAGGTAAGAAACTGTTGTCATGATGCTGACAGAGAGAAGTTCGTCTGTGTGGTTCTGTTAACTCGTCTTTTCTGCTCTTCTGTTCGGGTTAAAAGTGTTTCGGTGCTGCTGGGTTTCTCTCTCTCTCTCTCTCTCTCTGCTGCCGTGCGTGTCAGCGGCAGATGAGGCTCAGGGCAGCTTCACATCTCATTTGCACTTTGAACTTATCTGACACAGGAATCCAAAAAATCTTGGGCTTGCAACTTGATCCATATGGGAAGAGATGCGATCAGAAAGCTCGGCGCCAATCCCTCAATTTTTTCAGCTTTTAATGCTTCAGCACAAGCTGTTTGTGTTCAGCTGCTTTTTTGAGGCTGTTTTAATGGTTACATCTCTGATAAAATGCAAAAAAATCTAATTAAACATCCTGCAAATGTGACTCTGAAACTTAACTTTCCACCTTTAAGAAAACACTTTTCATTGCTTTTTTTTCTTTTATCTTTTTATTAAAATAATTCCACTGTCACACTCTGACATCGCCCCTCTCACTCTTCACTCCTCACTTCACTGTTTTAATCTCTTAATGCAACAAAGCAAAGAAACAAACACAGAAAGTGTGAGCAGCTCAGCAGCAGCAGCAGCAGCAGCAGCGTGGACACATGCATCCCTGCCTGTGACAGGACTGTGGGAGATGTGTACTTATTGTTGAAAGATTCAAAGTTTGCTGTTTGCTCTCCGGCCTGAGCAGTCAACAAACACTTGATGCCTTTGTGGGGCCCTTAAGCAGCTATATTTGCTGTTGGCTTTTCCTTCCTATCTAACAGGCGCTGCTAATGATCTCCAAACTCATGTGTGGACTTATGAGTCCCACTTTTTTGTTGTTGGTTGTTTTGGCCTACATATCACTGAGAACAAGCTGTTTTCTTTAAGGCTTTTTTTCCATATGATTCCACATTTGAAACTCAGACGGACCCCCCTTCTTGGATTTTTTTTTTTTTTCTTCTTCGTCTTTTTTTTTTTTCTTTGCATGCTGATGAGAAACAGACCGAGAAAAGTTTGGGAAAAGAAGAAGAGCAATAAGAAGTTTGAGACGTATAGCAGCGCCGGTGATCTCGAGTGTGTGCATGTGTGTGTTTTTTCCGCTTCACATGATGACAACCCCGGTCAGGGCTGAGGTGATTTGCATGAGAAAAAAAAAGAAAAAGTTTTAGTGCATTTGCCCATTGTGAGGAATGAAGAGTTCCAACAGTTAGGGCCTACGGAGAGTGAAAGGAGTAAAGAATGGATGAGCCTATTCAGCTCATTCAGCCTCAGTTTCGGGGGCTCCGCTCTGCAGCGTTCAGGGACCCATAGTGGCCATGTCACTTTCATCTCCACAGCCCTGCCCCTGTTGTATGTCCGCCGCTGCAGCCCCCCCTGTTTTTCACACATCGCCTCTGTGCACAGGCCCCACTTTATTGATCTGGTTCCTCTTTTTTGTTGTTTTCTTTTTTTTTCTGCTTCTTTTCTGGAAGTCTGCAGAAAATTTAATGAACCAAATACTGGAAAAGGAGTGACTGTGTGTCTGTGTGTGTGTGTGTGTTGGAGGGGTAAAGACCAAGGAGGAGGAGGAGGAGGAGGAGGGGGTGCAGCTTTTTTTGAAAGCAAATACCGATGAAGTCTAGCGTACAGGGGACAGAGAGGAGGGTTGGAGGGTGAAGAGGGTGAAGTCTGAGTGACTCTGAGGAGGAGGAGGAGGGGGGAGGAGGAGCACCCCACCACCACCACCCTCCTCCTCCTCCACCACAACCACCCACTCCTGCTGAGTAAACTCAAAAGTTGAAAAAGAGGAGAGAATGCTTCAAACCCCGACCCGTCCCACCGCGACCCTCGTCTCACCGAGCGCAGACTCTGTACTGTACCGATGAAGCCATTCAGCCGCCTGTCACCTCGTGATGGCAGCTGTAAGAAAACGGGGTGTGGGTGGGTGGGGGTGACTCTGAGGCCTCGGCGGTTTCGGCTGAGAAATGTTTGCACTGGAATTTAGTGGCTGGGGATGAAGAGTAGCTGCTGCTTTTTCCCTCAAGCACTGAGTAAACCTCTGACCTGCTGCTGAGCGCTCTGGAGTCAAGAGTCAGAAAGACTCAAGTAAAAGTGATAAAGTGCAGGCTCTGAAATGTACTCCAAGTACAAACATAAAAAGCTAACTGAAGCTCACGTCATATTAATATAATTCAAAGACTATTGAACCAGCTGTTCCTGAACGCACCACAAAGATAGTTGGTTGTTGAGTCTCATTCCCAGGACGTCAAATAGTCACATGTTGGGTTGGTAAAGCGTCCCGAGCAGCAACAACGTGAAAAAATAAGAAACTCTCTGCAGATACGAGACACTAACATGCCTTTTCTCCCCATTGCACTGATGTACACTAAATAAAAATCATCCATAATTCCCATCAAATGCATCAAACTAAAGTAACGAGCCTGTTTTGGAAATGTGAGGAGGAGAAAGTTCAGATATTTGTGTTCACATGTAGAGAGGAGAAGTCAAGAGAAATAAATACTCGAGTAAAGTACAGATACCTGAAAAGTACAGTACCAAAGTATTAGTACTTTGCCTACATTGTGACTCTGTGATAATCAATATATTGTATGACTATCAGCTAACAATAGATCACAGTATCTGTCTAACTGAAGAATTGAAAATGAAATGAAAACTGAGATGATGACTAATGATTACTTTTAAATAATTATAGATTTAATAATATTGTTTTTGGGGCATTTTTGTCTTTATTGGATCGTGACAGAGGCAGACAGGAGGGGGAGAGAGGGGTCTGACATGCAGGACAGGTGCTGCATGCTCTGCTTGCTTTTTTATTTATTTATCATTTATCTTCATCATTTTTGATTGATTGTTTAATTTTCAGCCAATTTACTGATCGATGAACATAATGTGGTGTTATTTTGTCCGATCACCATTAAACTATTAAAGCTGCATAATAATCGCAACTGAGCGTCTGTGAGCAGCAAATGTTTGCTACTTTCACTCAATAATTTACTTGATAAAATTAAAATTGATGGAAATAAATACGAGTCTGTCATCGGTGATCAGGAGTGGGAGCTGCTGTCACGGTGTCCTGGAGCTCCTCAGACGAGGCCTGAGACTTCCTCATGTGCAGGGATGAATTGATGAGACTTTAATGGCCGTTTAGAGGGCTGTAAAAAGGCAGAGACGTGTTGAGCGATACCGCCGCCGTCCTTCACAGTCGGGCCTGCACTTCAGATGGAGGGAAAAGTGGGAGATGGCTGCTTACATTCAATGTGTAGAGCCCTTCACTGGATCCCGTCTCCTCTGCACAGGACAATCCCCGCTTGTTTTAACGCCCGTTGTTTCACTCCCCCTCGAAAGCGTCCTGTCCTTTCTCCCTCAAGTGTGTGAGGTTAAATAGGCTCACATCATATCTGGGTCCTCCCTGCTTCCACCTCCCCCTCTTTACACTAGAGCAGCTATGAGTGGGCACTCGAATCCCAGAACAGAACGTGAGGTCACGCTGCTCTACGACGGGCTTCAAAAGAGCCCGTTCACACTGTAGGGCCTCTGAAAACACACGTCAATGCAGCCTGATGTGCATTTAACAAGCCATGTTAGGGGCTGCACGGTACAATAACTGACAAGCTCATTACAGACGGATTGACCTCATCAATCACGGGAGGAGTTCCCCTAAATCGCAGCAGAAACATCGTGCAGCGAGGTCCAACAACAGTCTTCCTAACCGCAGAAGAAGAAGAAGACCTCCTCCGGCTCCAGTTTCTCCAAAAGGGAGGAAAACTCGAACAGATCAGTTCGTATACAGCGCTCTCTGTGTGATGCACGATGTGTCATCAGCGTAGCGCACACAGATCGTCCCATCACGACCCGGCCCGACTCCTCAGCTCAGCACACACTGACTCATCGGAAACCCAATTTCCCAAAAGCGTTCCGGCAGTAACATCATCATTGTCTGTCGGCTCACAAAGGAACAATAGTGCTCGTAGCTCAGGGGTCTTCTGGGGAAACCCGGCCCAGGTCACCAGAGGTCACTTAATTTGTAGGAGGGGGGGGATGGGGAAGCTAATTTCATTATCTCCACACAAGATAAACTCTCCGGACAATGGAGAGTGACAGGTTGTTGTTTTTTTGCCTTTACTTTCACACAACAGTCAGTGTGAAGGTGAAGCCCGACATGTTGCTGTTGTTTTTGTTCTTTTTAAGTACAAAGATCATTAAAATGATTCCGAAACAGGAAGCAACGTTTTTATTTTTGCCATTTTCCTCTTAAACAATAAAATCACAAATTCAGAGCTGCAGTGATCAGACAGTGAATCACGAGTCAGTCGACAGGACGTGATAATGAATTGTTTTGAATATTGTTTAGTATGATTGCTGGTTTGTTTAGTCGTCTATGGTGATAAATGAGATATCTTGAGGTGGTGGACTCTTAGTCAGACAAAACAAGACATTTGTCAGTGTCAACTCGGGCTTTAGTCGATTAGTCGATTAGTCAATAAACAGGAATTAAATCTGAAACATTTCTGATAAATGGACCTGCATTTCTATGGCGCTTCTCCAGTCTACAGACCGTTCAAAGTGCTTAACAACGTACAAAGGGGATTCGAACCAGTGACCTTCCAATGACTGGATGACCCGCTGTACCTCCTGAAATACAGCCGCCCAACCAATCAATCATTTTGACTATTTTGTTAAGAAAACAAAAAACTGGTTCAATTTTTGAGTTTTCAGCTTCTCAGATCTGAATGATTGCTGATTTTCATGGAGGTCTATGAAAGTAAATGAGATATCTTTGGGTTCTGGACAAAACAAGACATTCAGAGACGTCACTCTGGGCTTTGGATAATTATAATCTGAATTTTTTACAATTTTCTCATATTTTTACAACTTGCCGATTTATTGAGAAAATAATTGATCGCTTGTGAAACGAAAGGAAAGAGAGGAGTTGGGGAAAAGAAGAGTTTTAGTTCATATCAAGTAAAAAGAGCAAACGTTCATCTGGGATTTGACGATGTGATTGATTATCTTTCTTTTTAAAGTTTAACAGCACTACTTTGAATTAGCGCTGCATCCATTAGTTGATTATTGCCAACTTTTGATGGCAATCAGTTTGTTTCAATTATTTTTCAAGCAAAAAAATGTCAAACATTTGCTCGTTCCAGTTGTTAAATGTGAGGATTTGCTGCTTTTCTTTATCATTAATGATGGTAAATCCAGAGTCTTTGGGTTTGGATTGATTGTTGTGAAGACGTCACTTTGGGAACCAAACATTTTGCAGAAACTAATGGGCCGGTCAATCGTTACTGGCCAGTTGGTGCCCTGGTTTGAATACAGTTTGCTTTTGTTACTGTTCAGGTGGATCATTATTGGCCAGAACCTGGACGTTTCCGTCATTTAGAGGATTAATGTCAGTCAAGTGTAAGAATAATGAAGACAAAGAAAGGTGTGCCTCAGTAAACCCAAAACAACCCTCGTAAAATGAAAGATCCCTTTTTCCACTCAGCAGCAGTAGTCGATGCTCGTACTGGCAGCCATCTTTGTTTCTAACTTTAAATGTTGCTCAGATGACCTCGTATCCTGCGAGTTAAAATTTCTTGCATTCTTCTCATAACACAAGTAATGAATCTCTCAGTGACCGTAATGTTCAGGATGTATGGCCTCCAGGAGTGAAATATAGCGTGACGGCCCTGGATCAAACAAAATCAACAAAATAGGCAATTTTAAGACATTATTTTGGTCATTATTTTAAATATTCTGCGACTAGGTGGGATAGTATGGTTGAACCAGAGCGCTCTCCTCACCCCATCCTCCGATAATCTAACTACTGACTGGAGGTTTATAAACATCAGTCACAACCTTATAATAAATAATTTGCTTAATAGCAATGTTTATAAAACATTTTGTTGTTTGTTGACAGTGAGATAAGTTTTATTTATGATGGTTATCATGAAGTGTTACAGAAAGGTAATGATTTCCCTTCACCACATCATTATCACTTCCTCATCAAACAGCCAACAGGCCCTTTTCTATGCGACTGTGAGCTTTAGAGATGGACTGACGGAGGCTCGCAGACAATGGCGCATTGTCTGCGATGTTTGCCACAGGCCCTAATCTGATGCAGAGGCAGAGATCGAGGTCTGCGAGGAGGCCGCTGACAACAAACTGCAGCCAGCGTCCAGAGAGAGAGAGAGAGAGAGAGGGAGTCAGTGGGATGTTTGTGTTTCTAACTTTGGGGTTTGTGTTGGGAGGAGGAGAAGGGTGGTGGGTTTGTAAGTTATGATTTACACTACAGGCCCTCCCATAGCTATAAAGTCAGGGCAGGGCGGTCGGGCTCCTTTTTCTTGCGTTTCCATACGACGGGAGATATTAGATTCCAAATGGTGCTGACTCGGTGCCAGGCCACAGTCTCCTCTCTGATAGAAGCTGGAGACAAGAGGCGCAGAGTCAGAGTTGAGCTTGGATATAGAGACATGTGGTTGTCTTTAGCAACAAGCTCCGCAAAACCTCCCGCCCCTCCTCCCCACATGACATGTCTGTTGCTGCCATCATCTCCGCTCTCTTTTCTCCCTCGTTTTTCTCTCGCGCTGTGGCTCGAGGCCAAAATGAGGTTTCGCTCATGTTTTGTAATCAGCTCATCGGAGAGAAAGTGGGGTGAAATCCACGCCGGGTTGTACGTGCCGGGGCCATCTTTGACTCGGCTGTTTCACATGCGAGGCTTGATAACGTCTACGGGCTGCTCTCGGAGTGAACTCACGGTGTCAACAGGTGGTCGGAGCGTAGCGAAGGAAGAAAAAGGTGGTGAAGACAGCAGAAAATCTACACGCATGTTATTCCTATTGTTGTGGAGAGCCGTATGACAGTCAGACAGATAGCTGCAGTTTGAAAGCAAGTTAAAGAAGCAGGGCTGCTACCAACTTTTATTCTCTCTTTCAATCAATCTGTTGAGTATTTTCCTCTTTAAATGTCAGAAAAAGAGTCTCAGCTGGTTAAACCTCTTTTCTGTCTCCATGATCACCTTTAAAGTGTTTTAATACTCAGGATTTACTTGTTTTATCTGCAAGTGAAGGAGAATTAAGTAGTAATGTGATTGCAAGAGTTAGTTTTTGTTGCACGTACGTAATAATGATGCTAATTCTGGAGGGTTAGAGGTGTCAGAAAGTTGTTTTTCTCACTTAACTGCTTCACAGCTCTCAACCTGTCTGAGCAGGCACAGGTCATACTTTTCCAAAGGGGTTAATCTCCACCATCCACACTAAAACACAAGGCCTTGTGTTTTTAAACCACCATGGAGGCCAAAGAAGCTCTGCTGTGGGGCGGGAAGATGTCGTTTTAGTGTGAGCAGAAGGCTAAAAATGGTGAGAGAAAGTTGCATTTTCAGATTTAGTCAGCTTAGTGTGGACGTGGTAACAAATTACCAGGAGATCTCACCTGGTTACATGCGCTAACAGCTGCTACTGACACTTCACAAGCCAACGCTAACACACACAATAAACCGACATCCCCCCCCACACACACACACAACTTCAAGGGAAGTCCCCTCCGGTCACCAAAGGCCTGAGATCTGCCGGCGACGTAGCAGCAGCTGCCTCGCACGGGCCGGCTGGTTCAGAGCGCAGACGCGGACTGTCGACTATCACGAGCCGTCCGGCTGCAGCGGAGAGTTCACCGCAAAACAATGTGGAAGTTTCACCACAGTGAAACCTGAGTGAAGCGAATGCCAACATCGATTTGGGCCAAACCTTTACAGACTGGCTCGTAGGCATATCCGCTGTGGTTCTGCACAGGAACACACACACACACAGAGCCGGCCTTGCTTAAGTAGTTGCTGAGGTTATTGACAGCTGAAGCAGTCGAGCAGTGAGTGCTAACAACACATTTAGGATGAATGACCCAGTCCAAATGCTTCGGAGAGGAAGCTGGCTTCAACGTGGCACCGGTGACAGCTGTGACTTTTACACACAGACACAGACACACACACACACCTCAGTTACATGGTTACAGGGTGAGTTTAGTGTTAAGTCAGCTGTTATATGTCAACAATAAACACATAATGACATAGCCGAGCAGCAAATGCTCTCATTTAGCATTTTTAGCCACATTAGCAGCGTGGCTCTCGCTCAAGACCAAAATATCTCAGAAGCTTTTGGATCGATTGCCGTGAAATTTTATCCAGACCTTCATGGTTCCTCTGAGATCCCCTGAATTGTTTTGTAGCACCACCATGAGGATGACATGTTCAGTTTTTAGCGAATTGGACGACTTGATGTAAAATCTGTCTCATCCATACACGTGCCGGCTCGGCTCGACTCGGTTCGACTCTGCACCTCATCCCAGCTCGGCTCAGGGATTTCCATCTCCTTTGAAACAATTTTCTGTCGCTTGACAAATGTCACCACACCTACTTGTCTGTAAATCTGTTAATTTGTAAGTTTATCCTACCCTTGCTTCAGTATCTGCTCATCCCGCTGTAGTTATTTGATTCTCTGAGGACAAAATTGTATCCGTGTAGATTCCTCCCTGCCTCAGGACTGTGTGTAGGCCATGAGCTCCACATCTGTTTTCTGTTGGTTGAGGGAGACGAAGAGATCAACCACAGGATATTGCCTTTACTAGCAGGAAAGGTCAGGTTCAGGGGTGGGGTAAGAACTCATCCACAGGGCTTTTCTCTGCTGTTTTAGATGCCTTTTATATTACATCAGTTGTTAGCTGCTCATTACTCTGTATCTTCTGCAAAACCACTGGATGGTTGGGTTTTTGTTGTAAGGGATTTGAGTCCCCATGTGCAGATTGTAAAGGTTTGGACCGGATAAGAGATTAATAAAAACCTGGAATGTGGAGAGAAAATCTTTGTCAAAGCCCTCATTTACATGACATGTATGAACAAATGTATTTCCGTGAGTTACGGCGCCAAGGGAAGCACTTAAAAAGGCCTGAGTAGAAAACCTGAGCCCTGGTTTTGACAATGCATATTGTGGCAATACTCCGCTTGACTGACCCGAATCTATACACGTGTGACAGCCTGTAGTCATGTTGTTTCAACCCCCTGAATCAGACTAATGGCTAATGCGTTGCTGTCAGACTACTCACAATCCTACCTCGTGACCTTTTCAGACCCCGAGCGTCGAAATCCTCACAGGGAATCGTTTCTGCAAAAAGCCGAGTGATTCACCCGCGGAGAATGTGCCCTGTCCGAGTCCAAACTTGTCTCCTGCCAGAGGTGTCTGAGACTCGCCGTCCATTGCTGTGTATCATTCGTCAACAAAACAACGACATTCAGTCAGTTCTGAATTCCTTTCTGATGATCGCACACAGGTCTGAGCTTAATTGTGAGTACAAAAGTATGTGGCAGTTTGCAGATATTGTTGGTGTCTCGTGGATTTCGTTGGTAGAAGGAGTCTCTGCTCTGAAAAGCTTCGTCTTTAAACCTGCTACAACTGATTTTTTTTGGCCCCTTTCTTTTACACTGCCATGGCAAATGTTTTAGCAAAAAGTTAGCATTGATTTTGAGTCGTGTTCCCGTTCATCTGACGATTATAAGTCTAATATTCACTCTTCTTTTAGCTCCATATTCACATGGGCGCCATATAAGATCAATTAGCTTCAATTAGACAACAGCTAACATTAGCATTCAACCACATTCTAGCTCACGTTACTGTTTGACACGATACTGTTTTGATGCGATACGATTAGGAAAGGCGTCAATTTACTCAACACACATCTTGGAGACATTTCTCTGAACCTGAAAGTGTCAGTAGTCACTAACTTTGTCTGCCATTTGGTTCTGGGTCTTGAACATTGGGAGCATTTTGATGAAAACAAGCTGCCTGCTTGGCTCTGAACAATGTTATGAGAGTTAAATTATGGCCTTAAAACCAAAAGAAATAGCTGAAAGATGCTGAAATGGTCCTCCAATCTGAAGGATCTCCTTTAAAGGTTAATTACTTTGTCTAAAGCTGTGGGTAACTGTGGGTGCCATAACATTAAATCCAGTGTATGAGGATAAATAGAAACTGCAGACCAACTGTCTCTATAAACGTACCAAAACGAACAGAGAAGAGAACAGAGAGTTTATAGCGAGCTTTGTAAGTGATTAGAGCCGTTCTTGCAAAGGTTTTCTGGGAACCTCAACACGACCCGAGGGGGCTATTAACGTTTCTTCTCTTCATCTCGGCCCAAAAAAGGCAGAAATCAAAAACTTTAAACATTCAGAGGATGGGAGCTGGCAGGATTACAGTTTCAAATGTGGTAAACCAGGAGGTGAAAGTTTTAGGATGTGGTTTTAAAAACTAGAAAATGCAATTTTCTGAAGTAATGGCGGTGTGATCGCTGCCTGCTGAAGCGCTTTGTATTGCCGGATGTGCAGCCGGGAGCTCAAAGTGCGTTGCATGAAATGCTGGATGTAGCTGTGCTGTATTGTTTTTGCGTGTAGCTGGCAGCTGAACAGCAGTGGTTGATGAAGGGGCCGGGCGCTAAACTGCATCGCCAGCTTAACTTAATATGAAGAAAATGAGAGTTACAGTGCAAAGACTTACTGTTTACTGCATGAGCTCAAATGTACAGAGAAAGCGAGGCGTCATTCAAGTGTCTTTGTTGGAATTATGAGCCGTGTTGTGTGTGTTTGAAGACCGAACTGAGATTTTTTTTTTATAGTTTAGAGTTTTAAGCAGACTTCAAGCCTGCAATAAGCTAACCTTTTGTGGCTTTTATTTTGAAAATCCAGCTAAATCCCAAAAGGTTCATGGTGGGCTTTGTCTGTGTGTGTGTGTGTGTGTGTGTGTGTGTGTGTGTGTGTGTGTGTGTGTGTGTGTGTGTCACGTCAGTTAAGAATCCAGCGACTGCAGTTAACTGCCGAGTGACTCCTGGCTCAGACTGGTCACATAATAGAGATTAACACGAGGGGGCGAGACTTAAACTCCAGCTCGTTACTGTAAGGAAAACATGACGAAACAATTTGTTACAGCAATGAAAGCGGTTAAAAATCGTGGTTACAGTTAAAAAAAATGCTAAAATGTTTGTAGATGACACCTTGAGGCTGCTGTGAGATGCAGCATGCAGCAGATAATCACATAAAATGTCGATGGAGCGGTCTGTAAACGCTGCGGGTCTCAGATGAAACATTTCTGCAAACCTCCTGCTGCAGCCAGCGACTAAAAATGGGCTGCGTTGTCTAAGGAAGGAAGTATTTGGTTAGTGAAAAGAGCTCTCATGGAGGGAACATTTGGTGAGTTTAAATTAAAGGCTTCTCATCAAACTGTCGCGGAGAGGCTGGCCAAGGTGGTTACTGCCGCTGCCCTGTGTGAGGGGAAAGCCAGCTGGGTTCTGTCTGAATTATGTGAGCAGCTCTCTGGATCTGGATATAGTGAAGGTACAGCTGAAAGAGGAAGCCTGTGTGGACTCCGTCACCACCTCCTCCTCCTCCTCCCCCCTCTCTCCTCCACCTGTCCACCTGTAAATTAGATCTGGCGGTTGCAGCATTCCTCCTCAGTGCATCATCCTGTTTGGCCTTTTGTCCACTTCGGGTGCAACTGGAGGGAAGAGTTGAGCAGACTGGATGACTTTCTACTGCTTGAAGGACAACAGCACGACGAAAAAATTAGTTGAGAGGGGCAGACAGAAGCAACAACGGAAACAGTAGACGATGTCGCTGCACGAAGTTGAAGGAGAACTATTGCTTTCACTTTTTTACTTTTCTTCAATGTTTTATAGGTTCTCGTGCAGGTAAAACATCTTGAAAGTTAAAAAGGTCAAAGTCCGCACCGACAAAAGCTCCTTTCTCTGCTCAGGTTCTGATGCTGACACTCATGCAGGTCAACATAACAAGCACCAGAAAAGCCAAAATAAGGTTTGCTTTAGATGTTAACATTAACAGGTTTCGGATTCTTTTTTTATTAACGCGCTGCTCGTTTGTTTTACTCCTGTGCGCTTTATTTCTGCTTTGTTGTGAGAAAGAGAACTGGTTTCAACTGTGAGATACTTTCACCTAACTTCAGTATAATACTTGTTCAAAAGGGGAAATATTTTTACAACGATTTCATTTATGTGTTATCTTTAATCGCCGATTGTTCTGAAAATTCTTTCTAATTTCTAATTCTACGTTCACATGGATCAAAGCACACAAAGAATGGAATAAATTAATTTAAATTCTTGGTCTGTTATTATATGTTACAGACTTA